>NW_021703765.1:61072354-61098379 GCF_005190385.1 Monodon monoceros | reverse complement strand
AAAAAAAAAAAAAAAAAAAAACTCTCCAGAAAGTGGGCATAAAGGGAACTACCTCAACATAACAAAGGCCATATATGACAAACCCACAGCAAACATCATTCTCAATGGTGAAAAACTGAAAGCATTTCCTCTAAGATCAGGAATAAGACAAGGACGTCCACTCTCACCACTATTTTTCAACATAGTTTTGGAAGTCCTAGCCACAGCAATCAGAGAAGAAAAAGAAATAAAAGGAATACAAATTGGAAAAGAAGTAAAACTGTCACTCTTTGCAGATGACATGATACTACAGAGAATCCTAAAGATGCCACCAGAAAACTACTAGAGCTAATCAATGAATTTGGTAAAGTTGCAGGATACAAAATTAATGCACAGAAATCTCTTGCATTCCTATACACTAACGATGAAAAATCTGAAGGAGAAATTAAGAAAACACTCCCATTTACCACTGCAACAAAAAGAATAAAATACCTAGGAATAAACCTACCTAAGGAGACAAAAGACCTGTATGCAGAAAACTATAAGACACTGATGAAAGAAATTAAAGATGATACAAACAGATGGAGAGATATACCATGTTCTTGGATTGGAAGAATCAATATTGACTATACTACCCAAAGCAATCTACAGATTCAATGCAATCCCTATCCCTATCAAATTACCAATGGCATTTTTTTACAGAACTAGAACAAAAAATCTTAAAATTTGTATGGAGACACAAAAGACCCCGAATATCCAAAGTAGTCTTGAGGGAAAAAAAATGGAGCTGAAGGAATCAGACTCCCTGACTTCAGACTATACTACAAAGCTACAGTAATCAAGACAATATGGTACTGGCACAAAAACAGAAATATAGATCAATAGAACAGGATAGAAAGCCCAGAGATAAACCCACGCACCTATGGTCAACTAATCTATGACAAAGGAGGAAAGGATATACAATGGGGAAAAGACATTCTCTTCAATAAGTGGTGCTGGGAAAACTGGAGAGCTACATGTAAAAGAATGAAATTAGAACACTCCCTAACACCATACACAAAAATAAACTCAAAATGGATTAAAGACCTAAATGTAAGACCGGACACTATAAAACTCTTAGAGGAAAACATAGGAAGCACACCCTTTGACATAAATCACAGCAAGACCTTTTTTGATCCACCTCCTAGAGTAATGGAAATAAAAACAAAAATAAACAAATGGGACCTACTGAAACTTAAAAGCTTTTACACAGCAAAGGAAAACATAAACAAGACGAAAAGACAACCCTCAGAATGGGAGAAAATATTTGCAAATGAACCAACGGACAATGGATTAATCTCTAAAATATATAAACAGCTCATGCAGCTCAATATTAAAAAAACAAACAACCCAATCAAAAAATGGGCAGAAGACCTAAACAGACATTTCTCCAAAGACATACAGATGGCCAAGAAGCACATGAAAAGCTGCTCAAAATCACTAATTATTAGAGAAATGCAAATCAAAACTACAATGAGGTATCACCTCACACCAGTTAGAATGAGCATCATCAGAAAATCTACAAACAACAAATGCTGGAGAGGATGTGGAGAAAAGGGAAACCTCTTGCACTGTTGGTGGGAATGTAAGTTGATACAGCCACTATGGAGAACAGTATGGCGGTTCCTTAAAAAACTAAAAATAGAATTACCATATGACCCAGCAATCCCACTACTGGGCATATACCCAGAGAAAACCATAATTCAAAAAGACACATGCACCCCAATGTTCATTGCAGCACTATTTACAATAGCCAGGTCATGGAAGCAACCTAAATGCCCATCAACAGACGAATGGATAAAAAAGATGTGCTACTTATATACAGTGGAATATTAGCCATAAAAAGGAACGAAACTGGGTCATTTGTAGAGACGTGGATGGATCTAGAGACTGTCATACAGAGTGAAGTAAGTCAGAAAGAGAAAAACAAATATCGTGTATTAATGCATATATGTGGAACCTGGAAAAATGGTACAGATGAACCGGTTTACAGGGCAGAAATAGAGACACAGATGTAGAGAACAAACGTATGGATACCAAGGGGGGAAAGTGGCGGGGGTGGTGGTGGTGGTGTGATGAATTGGGAGATTGGGATTGACATATATACGCTAATACGTATAAAATGGATAACTAATAAGAACCTGCTGTATAAAAAAATAAAATTCAAAAAAAAAAAAAAAAAGAGGGTCAAAGGGCCAGCTTTAAAGACATGGTGGGAGAGTGAATACAGGGCGTGGAGGAAACAGGACTCCCTGGGAAATGACTGAAGGGATTTCCCCTGAAGCACGCCGTGAGTTTTGGGAGTAAGGCAAGTCGCCCAAAACTCACCTGAGAGGAGAAGCAAAAGGCCAGCCCTGGAGGGAAGAAAGCAGCAGGAGAGGCTTCTCAATCCTTGAGGAAGCACCTCCGCCCTAGAAGTCCACATGCATCCAAACTGACATGGCCTCCCTGGAGCCCCTTTCCTGGAAGCTGGTAGAACAAGGCAGTGAACCAAAAAGAAGAAAAGCCAGGATACAGGAAGCAAGAACCCCAACACTGGAGCCCTGCAGGAGACAAGCCCCTGAGAGGGCCTCACCCTTGAGGCCTCCAGAAGGGAGGTGCAGAAGGACAGACAGCCCAGCAGCACCAAGCTTGTGATAACTGCACTGAGAGGTGACTGAAGACAGAGGAAGACTCAGCTGCAGGCACACAGAACTCTAGGCACATTTCTAAGAAGGCATGTTTTTCCCAGGGAGTGAAAACCATCACAGTCTGCCACTGTGTTCGGCTGTGAACGTCTGTCCATGTGGCCCTAAACATTAGCGCTCATTACCCATTTACCCAGAAGCTGAAACACTGGTGGACAAGGGAGAGGCAGAGATAACAGCTGCGTTCCCAGAGAAAGTCAACAGATAATCAGAAACTCATCACCGTGATGACCCGTGCGTGCATGTGACTTAGAACCACGGACACCGGCCAGAAAAGAAAGCCCCAGCCAGAAAAGAAAGCCCCTGGTCAAGGGGAGGACACAGTGAGTCGGGACCACCGCAGTCTCTTGTAAGTTGTTATCAGTCCTTGACTTTTAAAATTTATGCACAAATATTAGTTTGATAAAAATCAAATGACAGGGACTTCCCTGGTGGCGCAGTAGTTAAGAATCTGCCTGCCAATGCAGGGGACACGGGTTCGAGCCCTGGTCTGGGAAGATCCAACATGCCGCGGAGCAACTAATAAGCCCGCAAGCCACAGCTACTGAAGCCTGCGCACCTAAAGCCCATGCTCCGCAACGAGAGAAGCCACTGCAATGAGAAGCCCACGCACCTCAAAGAAAAGTAGCCCTTAGAGAAAGCCTGTGTACAGCAATGAAGACCCAACACAGCCAAAAAAAATAATTAAAATAAATAAATTTTTTAAAAAATCAAATGACAAAATGCACCTAAAGAGTGTGCCACTGACTCTGCCATAAAGAAATATTCAAGGAACGTCAGCTATGAAGAAAGGCCTCCTTCGCCTTTCTATGCCTTCCCAACTCAGTCCACGCAGAGACAGGAAGCTCCGCTCCATCAGCAGTGCCCCCACCCACCTGCCCCAGCATTCTGCAGTTCTCCCAGGACCCCCTGGCCAGAGTGTGGTCAGAGGCACTGACCCGAGAGGGGCCATCGCACACCGCCCCCCACGGGACAGGCAGCTTCCCCGGGGCTCAGACAGCCGACGGGGGGGTCTTCTCTCGAGCCTGCCCCAGCACCCAGGTGGCTTCAGCTCGGAGTGAGGAAATGATGAGACACAGATGGTTTAGTCACCAACTGCAACCAGAGCAAACTACCTGTCCTTAACTCAGGGAGCCTGCTTCACCTCACTGCAGCTGGAAGCCTGTTTGCCAAACTACATCCCAGACTATGAGCCCTTCCTGTTCTCTTTCTCTTCACTTTCTTATCCGTTTAAGCTCTCCAATTTCTGCTTGCAAGATTTCTCAACCCTCGACGAATTAGATCAATGAAAGAACAACACCTAAAGACGCTACCGCTGCTCTTAAAGCATATGTCATTATTTGAGCTACAGAAGCTACACAAGTTTCATCATTTTCTCCATTCTGCGGGTTTGACCACAACAGAACCAGGATGCTGGAAAGACCTCTTGATCCATCCAGGCAGTGGCCTCTGGGCTCCAGGCCTTGGACCGCTGTGGCTCCCCAGGTTCCAGCCCTGAGCGTGTCCCACTCACCACTGGGCAACCACGTGGTTAAGGACAGACTCTACCAACCCAAGAGCTTATTAAAATGCTTATCTCACGTGACTTTGTAAAATATTTCGGGGGAGGAAAGCCCTATCTTCCAGAGGTCTGCACTCGAGTCCCAGCAGTGAAAATCATACGGTATCTGGGAAGTGACTGAAGACAGTCCAGGACGGGGTGGAAAGGGATGGGTGAAACACTGGCCATATGATGCTAACTCTCCAAGTAGCTGGGAGACCATACTTCCATTATCCCTACTTCTGTGAATGTTTGGAAAAGTCCATAACGGAACTTTTAACAAGATAGGAAATAAAAGAGTTATCTCAAGCACACAGGATGACTGCAGAGATGCCTGAAGGAGGCTCACTCCCAAGAGTGCCCTGCAGTGGGGCCCTCTGGGCCATCACACGGGGAGCAACCATGCACTCTGACTCTCCCTCGGCCTAGAGAGCTTGGGCCTCAGAAAGTGGGAACTGATAAGTCTCACAAAACCTGTTCCCATAACCAGAGGTTGGTCCAGTCCCTCCCCACCCAGACAGAGCCAGACTATGTGGAAGAGTCCTATCCACCAGAAGACTTGCTGTGTCCAGTCTCATGTGAACCTGGGCCATGGGCACACAAGTCCCAGCCAGAGTCCCCCCAGGGGATGAACCTTGGCGGTGAGAAAGCCACCACTCAAACCTGAACTCAGAGTCTAATTCCACTTAAGAAACATGGGTCTGTGTGTGTGTTGGCATATTTAAAATACATACACATCAAGTCATATGCCCAAAGAAACAGGACTGGAGGAAAGAGATCAAAATGTCAGCAACAGCCATCTCTGAGCAGAGAGATCACAGAAAATACCCTCCTGTTTTGAAATCATCTGCAACATTATCTGAAGAGAATGAAGTACCGCACCCACCAGCCCGGAACACGCTGACTGAAACAGGAGGTGGAAACGTGCTGGCGCTGCCGGGACTGGCTTCCCTGCACCCACATCCTCTCCCTCCGCTCCACCCACATGCCCCTTGGGGCCCCAGTGAGGCACTCCTGCAGCTGACGCTCTTCCAGGTCTGCTCCCTGCTTCTCCCACAGGCAGCTGGACTTCTCTCCTCCAGAGGGTTGACACTCCACACACCCTGCACTTCGTCACATTGCACTCACCTCTCAGAAATTAGCACAGGATCAGAGCTCGCCTCCCTCACACGGTCACCCAATTCTGCAGCTTCCTTCCTGACAGATCTGTCCCTCCTAAGCCATCCCTTCCATTCCTACTGTCTCTGCACCCGGTGGGTCAATCTGAGTGTGCATTAACAATTAACAAAGTGCTTGTTGTGAAGGCAGCTTCCTTGACAACACTGGGTGTTGGCAAAGATGTCTAACAAGGGCAACTCCCCCACGTGGCTGGTGGGAATGTCAACTGGTATCACCTGGGAAAATCATTTTCCAGACGGTGCTGAAGCTGAAGGCCACCCCTGCACCTAGCCCTGGGGTCAGAGCCCAGAGAGCGAGTACTGTACTCACAGGAGACAGGACCCAAAGTGGCCCTGGTGCAGTGTTCACACAGCCAACAACTGGAACTAACCCCAATGTCTGTCAAGCACAACAGGACAGTACCGGGGGTGGGGGTGGGGGGCGCGGTCATGCAGTGTAATATCGGCATAAATAAGAACCTGCTGCCTACGAGGACAAACGTCACACACGTGACTCTGAACAGAAGAGCCCAGACCCAGGGTTGCAGAGCTTGGGATTCCAGCGACAGGAAATTCTGGAACAAACGTCTCCATGGCCCGGAAGTCAGGAGAGTGGGGCAGGGGCTGCACCGGCTGAAGCACAGGGTGCTAGACCTGTTCAGGATGCAGCCTGGGCAGCTGGTGGGCATTTTCATGGTGATGCGTGTCCTCGGGCCGCTCACTGCATGGGTGGGCTTTACTTCAATACAAAGAAACACTATGGGAGCCTGGTGAGGGCCCTTGAGCCTGGCCCCAGAACCTGCCCCAGCCCCACCCTCGGGTTTGGACTCCAATGGTCTGGGGTCTGAATTCCAACCCTGAACTCCTGGCAGGGATTTCCCGCTGCACAGTCTCAGGCCTGAATCCTCCCTGGCATGACTCACAGCAACCTGATGGGTGTGAAGGGCCTGCAGTGGCCCAAAAGGGCCCCGCAGGGCAAAGCTGGCATTCTCTCCACTTTATATCAGGGGCTCCAGCCCACACCCAGCAGCCAGATCACTTCCTCACACTGCACCTCTGATGAGGATGGAAAGGAAGTTGGAAAGAGGGAGAGAACAGGAGACAGCGGGGATGGGAATGAGCCATTTCTGAAGCAACAAGCACTGCCCCCACACCCCCAGGAGCCTGCACTGGAAGGAGCAAGGGGTGCACAGGCTTCAGAGAGCAGAAGTCCCCACGCAGGGCCTTCTGCCCCTCCCCGCCTTGCCACCCCTCTCCCGGACTGGATGCCAAGTGGCTGGGCACAAAGGCTGACCTGCAGCTAGGCCACACCTCAGCCCTGGTCCCTACCCACCCCCACCCCACCGCCTGAGTCCCAGGCAGAGCTGGAGGAAACCATGTCCAGGGGAGGAAGCCAGACAGCACCCAGCTGCTACTCGCCAAGCCTGAGCACAGAGCCATGTGAGAGAACCGGTGAACGGAGGGAGAGCACGCCAGAGCGCTCTGCTCTGTCCCTGCAACTCTGTATGTCTGAAAAAACGGTCTCGGAAAAAAAAGCTCAAAGTAAGGTCAAATGTCTCCTCCAAGGACTCACTGTCCCAAATAAGTTACTCCTCCTTGGATACTTAACTCATTCAATCAGGAACGGTTACTAACAGGCCCCGCCTAGGTTAGCAAGAGACTCCTTATTTTTTTTTTTTTTTGGCCACTGCAGCTTGAGGGATCTTCGTTCCCAGACCAGGGATTGAACCTGTGCCCTCAGCAGGGAAAGCTCGGAGTCATAACCACTGGACCGCCAGAGAAGTCCCAAGAGATACCTTATTAAAGTGGAGGGGAACATCCCTCCCTCACTGGGTTGTGGTTTCGAGATAATTATGCCTGGGCTCCTAACACATCCTCCTCTGTCTCCGGGATCAGGTACTCATTCGCTTATCTGTTAAACAGAACCATCTAGTAACACCCTGAACTCCCCTGTCTTTAGATGAATGTCTCAATCAAAAAAAAAAAAGGCTCAGCATTGCTTTCCACAACGCTCCCTGCAATTACCCTGCATCCCTCACCTAAGACAAGGCACCATGCTAGGAGCTCACTGGGATGCAGAAGTGTACGACCAGGTCCTGCACTCAACAAATTTATAATACTGTTGGCAAGGCAAAAAAATAATAATGAGTGTAAAAAGAGCAAAAAAGAGTTCATCTGTTCAGTTCATGCCAGGATGCATCCAACAAGGGCTCTACAAACTCAAGAGGAATTAGGGACCACTGTGGGCTGAGCCATCAGGGTCATGAGGAGGGAATGAGGCCAAGACCAGACCTCTGACAGGGCAGAGAAAGAACGACAGAGGGCAAGCCAGCCGTGTCTGCAGCCAGAGGGCCTGACGTGCAGCAGGAGTGTCTGGCTGGGGCTCTCCCACCAGCACAGAGGGAGGGTCAGCTGGAAAGGTAATTTCAGATGGAAAGCAGAATGCTTCTTAGCAGGGGTGGAAAGAACGGCTGTGCTGGCACCTGGCCCAGGCGACGGAGGACACCCACCGTGACACAAAGCACATGGCGACTTTCCACCTTATGGCAGCTGCCTGTGACCACGGCTCACCTCCTCCTCATCTGTAGACAGGGTCTACCTTTCCTTCAAAAGATTTCTGATTATGAAAGAAATACATGTTTACTGTTAACAAGCGACACACATACATATATATACTAAAAATTACAAAGAAAATTAAAATCACTCAGATAACCAGCCAAAGATGTCTATTTAACGAACTCAGCCTGTACCCCATGTTCCACGGCTCCTGAGGATGCCAGTTTGCCAGCATCCCTGCATGCGCGGTGCTATGACTTTCTCCAACTCTGAGGTGAGGGCCCATCAGGTTGGCTCACCGTAACTCTTGAAGAGGCAGGAATCAACTCTGGTTCAGAAACTCTTGTAGTGTCCCTGCCACGAGGGGTTCAGACTGGGGGAAACAAGTGTTCAAACAATTCAGATGCAAACCGGTAACAGAGCATGGGTAGAGAGAGGGGCATGGTGGGTGGCTGGGTGTCCTGGGAGGGCGAGTGGGATAGGACTGCAAACGCTCAGCCACGGGAAGGACAGGTCTCTCAGGCAGGGGAACAAGCAGGAGGCAGGGTGACCAGGTCAAGAACAGGGCTCCTGTGAGGATCTGGGGCAGCCTGGCATGGTGGGGGCAGCAGGCAGGTGCAGACCCTGGAGGAGGGATCCTGGCTCAGAGCTGAATCCACAGGCTGCCATGCACACATTCTGGGCATCAAAGTGACTGGAGAAAGAGGATGGAGTCCATGAAGCAAGAGTTGACAACTTGAAGCTGAGTGGTGAACGCACAGGCATGGGGTCTTTAAACTACTCGGTCCTATGATCCATATTGAATTTTTTTAAATCCAGCAGAATTCCTTTAGAAATCGACCCTCTAGGTACATAACCAATATCACTGCCCTGAGGAATGCTTTTCAGGGGCAGGCACCCCTTGCCCTTCATGACCAGGGCAGGAAGATAATCACGTGGTCACGGTCCTTCCCACCCCAGAATGCCCACCATGGGTCCTGGACCAGCCATAGCCACAAGGTCAGGAATGGCAGTAACAGCTGGAAGACTTCTGACCAGGAATGGATGTAAGGGATGCAGCTGGTAGGGGGGTAGGGTCACCTATGAAAGGATGCTGGTGTGGCTGGGGACTGGCTGCAGCCTGTGCAGAGGCCAAAGATCAGCCGGGGCTTGCGGTGCTGTGCCAGCAGTGTTGTGCCAACTGCAGCAGAGGGGCCTGCCACCCTTTGGGGCCCAGTGACCCATGGGGAGTTGCTAAAACTGCCAACAGGATGCCTACCGGCAGCAGCTCCTCCAATGGGCTCTCTCAGTGCACATGGCTTGGGTTAACTTCCAGGGCCATCTCCCCGCTTCCCCAAAAGAGGCGTGACCACTCTTTCAGGTGAAAAAGTGGTTTGCCTCGCCAGTCCTGCTACGGTTCAGCAAGCACTCCTCTGTGACACGCATCCATGCCTCAGTTTCCTCACCCTACACGGGAGTAACAAGTGCGCCCGCCCACTCTCAGGGCCAGCACAGAGACAGTGGGTGAGCCAATACAACAACTCCTGCAGCAGGGTGCACAGCACACCCCCACGTTTCAGCTGCTGTTGTCGCTGCTGTTGAGAAAACCCTGGATGACGGAGGGCTCCCATCCCCTCATGTCACTGTCACTCCTGGCCTGGGGCAGTAGAGACAAGGGTCAGGACTCTGAAGTCAGTGTCTCACCAATCACTTTCTAGTTTCTTCGCTGGGACTTGTGGTGACCAGACAGGGCCCCTGGCCTCGGGGCACGGACATTCTGGAGCTGGGCTGTACACGGACATCAGCCCAGTCACGTGGATGACAACTGGGCTATGAAGAAAGCGGTGGGCTCAGCAGCTTCCCCGCTGGACAACAAGGGCCAGAGTCACACCAGGGAGGCACAGGGCTGTTCGGAGGCCTGCGTGGGCTAAGCCACAGAAAAGGGTCGGCCAAGACTCAGTGGCTTCTGCCCGTGGGAGGGACCACAAGCCACAGGCAGGATCCGGACATGCAAGTTTCAGGACACTCTCTGTCCTTCTGAAGACCTCTCCAGACCCTTGGAAGTTGCTGTTTCGTTGTCTGTTCTCTTCTGCTTTTTTGCTTTGTTTTATTTTGTTTCTGGCTAAATAGCACTCGACTTTCTCCTTCTGGTCTAGGCTGAAATTTCCACACCTCCTAGGTTCCTGACCTGGAGCTCACACCTCCCTAGGGGTCCTTGGCAGAAGAGGCAGCTGACCGGTCCGCCCTCACTCTGCTCCACACTCCCTCAGCCCTTCGTGGCCCCTGACTGGAACCCTGATCAGGGCTGCCCTCCCCAACTGTGTCCTCCCCTTACAATCTGTTCAGCCCAGCAGACATTTACTCCACGCCTTAAGATGCAATCTGCTGTACTGAGGGGCGGGAGGTACAAAAGTCTCAAGACTAAGATGGGAAGAGATGATCAAGGTGGTCCTTTTATGTATTCACCGTTCGCCAACCCCATGGCATACGAGGCGCTGCTCACTTCTCACACACACTTGTTCTCCGGGAGCTGACAGACCAGACACGTGTGCTCAACACTAACCCAACAACCCAGGAGGCAGGCCCAAGGCCCACAATGACCAGCTCAGGGGCTCTAAGGGGGGCTGCTCCTGTGGTCCTGCAGGGAAAGTGGATGTTCCACAAAAAGCCCATCTGAACCCACCAAGAGTTTCACAACTACCCTCCCCAGAGGCTCCCGTGTCATCAATCCCCTAACCAGACTCAAAGGTTCCACCTTCACTCCACAAGGCTCCTTCTCCTGCCAGGGCCGCGGGAGGGGGCGTCAGGGGACACATCACTGAGTCCCGAGCCCTCTGCTAGAGCGCGAGTGGAGGTCTCTTCCTTTTCCCTCCCACCACCCCTGTGAGACAGACTGGACTCCTGCCTTCGCATGGATGAGGGAGATGACCCAGAAAGGTGACGTATGCAAGGTCACTCAGCTCACACGTGGAGAAAGTGGGTGTTCCCAAGCTTCACAATGGATGCTGGCGCAGGTAATGAAGGCCACTGTCATTGAGAAGGTGGCACACACAACACCCAGGAAAATATCTACTCTTGCACTCTTCAGCAAGTGGTTTATACGCCAGGTGCCATGCTTCATAGGATTGGAGTCTTACAGGAAACTCAAAGGGGCTGAGATACAAGATATCAGGGGGTGACCCACTTTAGGCAGGGTGGGCAGAAAAAGATCTTGAGTATTTAATATTTAAGCAGACATGTCAACGAGGAAAAGGAACTAGTCATGAATACAGTGAGAGGAAGTCTACTCATTGTGGAATATCTTAAATACTCGATAACAAATTGTTTAAAGGGAGAGAACAAAGAATTTGGAATGCTCAAGAAGCTGAAAGACCAGAGAGGGTGGAACAGGGTGGGGGTATGAGAGCAGGTGGCTAGGCCAGGCTGGGGTGGGGGTGGGGAGGACATCTGGAGCTCTGTTCGGACTCTGAGGACAGTCACTGATGGGTTGTCAGCAGGGCAGTGATCAGTGAGTGGAGGCAGAAGTTCGGGGAGGCCCAGAGGAGGCAGAGGCAGTGCAGGGCTAAGAAGAGGCTGCACTAGAGTCCCTTCAAGGGCCCTCCTAACCAGCCCCAACTCCAAACTGCTTTTCCTCAGTGGAAGCCAGGAGCCGTTTATTCAGCCTATTCTCTCGGGAGCTACTCAAGAGTGAGGTGAGGACAGGGAGCCCCCTCCCACTGAAACTTCCCAGGTCTTCGCTTGGCTTCCCTCATTCAACTGTAAATTACCTCAGTTCAAAACATTTCCCAAGGGACGCCCCTGGAAGTCCAGTGGTTAAGACTCCGTGCTTCCAATGCAGGGGGGCACGGGTTTGATCCCTGGTCTGGGAACTAAGATCCCCCACATGCCGTGTGGTGTGGCCAAAAAAAAAAAACAAAAACATTTCCCAAGTCGGCCAACTTTAAACAACAGCATAAACACTGGAGAAAGTCAGAATTAACATGTCAGGTATCCTGACCTTCTTTTTTAATGCTGTGAACACAATAAATCAAGGCACCAAGAATCACAGCTTTCAAAGTGAAACCTGGAGAGAAAACAGACAAATCTGAGAACTGAGAACACCCACATGATGTCAGGCAGAAAGCCTCTGAAACTGCTCATCCCAGTGGTGGCAGACGGAAGGGCTCCCTAAAGTGCCCAGGCCTTAACCCCGGGAACACGCCAACAGTAGATGCAGAAGGGCCTTTCCAGATGTAATTAAGGTTATAGACTTGAAAGTAGGGACATCATCCTGGATTATCCAGGTGGGCTCAATCTAATCTGAGCCTTTAGTAGAGAATTATTTTCTCTGGTTGAAGGCAGAGAAATGGGGCAGAAGAGCCCACCCTTGCTGGAGGGGGCCACATAGAAAGTGTGACAGAGAATGGAGGCAGCCTCTGGGAACAAAGACTGACCTTGGAAAGGCTAACAGCCAGTTAGGAACGATTTCGCCTCAGTCTTCCAACGCCATGGAACTCAATTTAGCCAACAACCTGAATTAGCTTGAAAGCAAATTCTACCCCAGAGCCTCCAGGAAGAAATGCACCTGCCAATATCTTGATTTCGGCCCTGTAAGAGCCCGAGGAGAAGATTCAGCTGAGCCCACTTAGACCTCTGATCTACAGAACCTGTCAGATAATACACCTGTGTTGTTTTTAAGCAACACAGTTTGTTGGCAGCAACAGAAGAGTAATAGCAGCAATCTGGCAAAAAAAAAAAAAAAAAAAAAGAACCCAGTTTCTCTAGAAGCAGAAGGAGGCTGAATCAAGAAGTACTCAGTCAGTCCTCTTCAATGGCCCCCCCAGCCCTCTGACACTCCCCCACCTGCCCCATTTCCTTTGGCGGCAACTCATTCTTCCCGTCCTTAAATTCCGGGCTCCCTCAAAGAGGACTCTCTGCCCTGGGGGCCTTTCTTACAAGAGCCCTTAAGTAGGTCAATCCTCAAGATTTCATCGATTGGTAACTCCAACATTCACTGATTCTGCAATATCGGCACATCTGTCCCCAGACAATTCCACCGCAGGGCCCGGAGCTTAGCTCTCCAGTCCCCACTGCCTGCACTGGACTGAGAGCTTCCCTGCCTTCCGCCCCACTTCCTTCCTTGCACACTGCTGCACCCCACCCCCTCCATCCAGTTAGTCATCAAGGACCATCTGCGCTCGCTCTCTGCTTTCTCTGGAATCATCTTCTTTCAGTTTCTACCACTGCCTAATGCAGGCCTTTAGAATCTCTTGCCTGACTAGGTCATTCCACAACCATTTTACGGAGCGATGTGACACACAGTGCTCTAGCAGGGGGAATACAGGCATGAAAAACGACAGGTCCCCAGACCCCAACAGCTCAAAACTCTCATAATGGGCTTCACTGGCCTCTCTCCTCTGTTCTTGATCCATCTTCGGGGACTCAGGGGATCTTCCCAACTCTGGCATCTCACCACCTCAAAGCAGGCCCCATGACAAATAGAGGCTCATCTCCCCAGCACAGCACTCCCACAGCTAATGGGTCAGCCCCCGCTGGCCCTCCTTGCACGATCATCTCCTCAAACCCCAGAACTCAGCTTAGCACGAGGTCCTCCACGCGGTGGGCACTCACGCTCCCCACTCCTCAGCTTGCAGTGATGGCCCTTCACACTCCTACTTATCATTCTGGGACTCAGTTTATTCGCCGCCTACTCCCCAACTGCTTAACCAAACCGTCAATTCCAGTAGGAGAAAGCCTGCCCTGTAACTGTGCCTTGGCGGCGGCGCGTCCCCCAAGGTCAGGGGCTGATCCCCGCCAGCACAGCCCGCCGGTCCGGCAAGCCCGGTAGAAGACAGTAAACCAACAAGCAGCCGGTGCGGAGGAGCGGAAGCTCCGCGCGCGAAGCCCAGGGCGCCCGGCAGCCCCTGCATCGATGGTCTCAGCAGCTGAGACTGAAGAGGAGGCACCAACCCCAGCTCTTCACTCCCACTCCCGACCGAAGGTCGCTTCCTGACAGCCTCTTCCTGCCACCCTCCGGCGAAGTCCACGGGGGGGAGGGGGGTCACCCGTAGATTCTCGCCCCCACCGCCCCTTCTGCCCACCCCCTCCGCCCTCGCCCCAAGGCGCTTTCTCCGAGGAGGAATCGCAAAGCGCCCAGACCTGCAGAAGCCGCCACTGGCGGCCCCGGCCTCCTCCGTCCGCAGTGGGACGCAGAGCTGGGGAAAGGTTGCCTCCCAAGCACACAAATGACGAATGAGAAAGCTCAGGACGATGACTCAGAAGCCGGGGCTCGCCGGCTGGCAGAGTTCGGCCCAGGAACGCTAACCCGCGACCGCGGCGGCCGAGAGCGGAGGGGACAGAGGGGAGGGCCACGCCCCGGTACCCCGCGATCCGGCGCCCGGAATCCCCCGGTCCGGCCGCGCCTCCCCCTCCGCGAGGAGGGCTGAGAGGAAGGATGAGGAAGGGAAGGCTGAGGGGAAGGCCGGGGGTCGCGCCGCCGCCGCCTCGGCCCCTACTCACATTTGGCTGACCAGCTTCTGCCGGAAGGCGGCGCTCCGCCAGTCGGTCTCCTGCCCCGAAACGTCCATACCGGTGCCCCGCTCCCACCGCCTGCGCCCCGCTCGGCAGCCGCCGCCTCAACCGCAGCGCCAGGCCCAAACCCGGAAGCCGTCGGCTGCGTCTCGGCCGCGCCGGAAGCGGAACGGGGATTGTGGGAACTGGGGCGCGAGCGGGGGCCTGTGGGAAATGGAGTCCGCGGGCGCCCGGGAGCCCCACCCCCGCCGCGCTCCCAGCCGCCCGAGGCTGACGGCAGCTGCACCTCGTCGAGTGCCTAGCCTGTGGCCCTACTGTGCAAGTCCAGGGGATCCACACCCCTCGGGGAGGCCGCGCGCGGCCGCTCGCTACCTGAGAGGATGCCGTGGAGAGATTATCAGAGATTTATCAGCCACCTGCTGTGCCCCTGCTTTGCCCGCACGATCCGGGCCCTACTTCCCTGAGGCTGCCTTCCAGCGCCGCATCCCAAGAGGGACCAGACGATGCTTCTCTCCATTAGACTTTTGGAATCTCATATCCCACCAATGGCTATATTTTGTAGGGGTTGGAGATGTGAGGAACCCAAACCACACTGTTAATTTTTAGACACAGGCTTTCCTGTTTGGCCCAACAGGAGAACACCTTCCAGATGCTCGCTGACAGCGCACAAACTTGCTGAGTGGAGGAGGCAGGGGAGTTGGAGGCAGGCGGGAATGGGCAGGGGTTGAAGCCTGAGGATACTTTTAGGAGGATAAGAGTTCTGCCAGACTGAACCTATGCGGCCTTTCTGTGGCCCTGCGGAGGGAAGGCAGGTGACAAAAATCCTAAGCCCAACTTAGGTCCCCAAGTGCTAAATAGACAGTCACCAAGATGGGCCTCACAGAAAGTGAACTGACACCTACTGACGCCTAATAAGTGCCTGGCCCAGGAGGGGCTGTGTCCACCCCGTGTCCCTGAGCCCCAGGCAGGAGTAGGGGGTGGGGGGGAGGGATTGGGAGAGGAGGGAGTGAGCAGGTTCCCCAAAGGGACCCGTCTTGCCCTCAGGTTTCAGGTTTTGCATTGATAGAAGAGCTGTTCACAGCTTCAAACTTTTTTGCTCTCATTCTTTCTAAAATAATTTTTTAAAATTCTGTCCTGGGAATTCCCTGGCTGTCCAGTGGTTGGGACTACGTGCTTTCACTGCCAGGGCCTGGGTTCGATCCCTGGTCGGGGAACTAGAATCCCACAAACCACGTGGCCACAAAAAAAAAAAAAAAAAAAAAATCTGTCCCTAGGGTAATCAACTTGTCCTGGTTTGCCCAGGACTCTCCTGGGTTTAGCTCCAAAAGTCCGTGTCTTGACGACCCCCAGGCTGACCAGAATGGTTCATCACCTTGTCTCTATCCCTCTTGCACATTTAAAAGAACTGAGATCTAATGCACATACCATATAATTCACCCTTTTAAAATGTACAATTCAGTGTTTTTTGCTATATTCACATATTCATAAGGTTGTGCAACCATCACCACTGTCATGAACATTCTTCCACTGTCATGAACATTTTTAAGTTGACTTATAAATGTTTCTCTGTGAATCACTGGAAAGGTGTAACTGCGGTGTGTCCTATATTGTATTTGGACTTCAGATGCATTTTGTTATTTAAATCCTCAGCCCTGCAGATTCCATTTACCAATTTATGGAAAACTTTGGTCTTATAACTCCATTGGCAAAGCCAGTCCTCACTGTCAAATCCTTAGACCCTTGGGGCTTTTGGAAGAAGAGGATGGACATCACATCCAACTCAAGTGAGCTTGTTAATGGGGACCCCAGGACATCTCTGCCTATTCTGCATGCTGGTTCTTTTTCTTTCTTTCTTTTTTTTTTTGGTTGCGCGGGGTCTTAGTTGTGGCAGGCAGGCTCCTTTGTTGCGGCTCCAGGGCTCTTCATTTGTAACATGCGAACTCCTAGTTGCAGCATGCATGTGGGACCTAGTTCCCTGACCAGGGATCGAACCCAGGTCCCCTGCATTGGGAGCACAGAGTCTTATCCACTGCGCCACCAGGGAAGTCCCTGCACTCTGGTTCTAGGAAGGTGGAGAGAGCATGGCACATAGATTCACAGACAGACTGACAGAGGCCCTGTTAGGATGTGATTTCTTTTATGTTATGATTCCTACTCATCGTATATGAAACCTATAGGATTTAAGGTACGTTAAGCTAAGTTTAGTAGTTCAAAATGGAGTCACAGTGGCCAATGTGAATTTCCATATTAGTTGTTTTGAAACATCACTAAAGAACTGGGAGTGTCTGTGATAAACTGAGAGTGTTACTTTAGATAAGACAGCTGTTGGGCAATGTATGTCACTGGAACAGAAGGAGCAACTGATAAAGGCGAGATCCCCTCCCCTGGGCATAACCGTTGCTCCTTAAAAAGAGACCACCAAGCTGAGTAACTCAGAGTGTTCCAGATGGAGGCTGCCAGAGAGCTACTTCCCACTCTGCTTATCCTGAGACCCATTGCTGGACTGGAGACCCTGCTTGTGCAGAGACACCTCCTTCCTGACCTCCTCAGAGTGGTTTGTTACCCTCTTTTCCCTAATTCAACTAACCTGTGTCGTGTGCTAATTGTGTGCAATAAACTGAGTGATTCATGAATTAAATATTGGCTATGGATATTGTATGTCTCCAATCCAGTGATTCTTTCCTGTCCTTACTGTTGGGCCCTGAGACAAACAGGTCCAGAATGTTGTCAAGAATTTGTCATCGGGATAAACTTAAGTGCTACCCCCTTTGGTGTTTGCTCCAGTCTTCTATTTCTACTCATCACTTCCTCTGGGGCCCAGAGGTGGTGATACCTTGGTTAGAGTTTGGATGGTGACTAGGGATCACCATCCCTAGGGAAAGAGAGGTAGAGACAGCTACAGACCTCTTGGCCTTGGGGAAAGAGGGAGGCCACAGGAAGGTCGATCCTGAAATGGACCTGCATGGTTTAGACCCTGGGGAGGAAATGATGGAGTAAGCTAAAGCTGGCCAGAGGTGTGACTGTATCCCACACCACTTGGGGTGGGCTCCTGGCTGGGCTAAATCTCCGTTCTGCTGGTTCCTGAGGCTACCTTGCCATAGCTGGACCCTGTCACTGGCCACACATTTGGTGGGCACCATCCTGGGCCCTGCAGGAAGCACGAGCTGGAAGCTTCGCAGGTGGAGGAATATTCCCCCTAGAGAGCCTTGCACACCCTCTCAGAGGCTCTGGCTCTCTCCTTCCAGCCTCACATAGGGACCCCTCTGATACCCCTCCTCACTTTGGTGCTCAGTCCCTGGAAGGTGCTGACCTGCCCCTCTTGAAACCGCACACCTCAGATGGAATTTGAACCCAGCCAAAACTCAGATTGGGACTCAAACCCACTGTCTTTTAATTGATATCGCACACCTGGTCTCAGGATTTATCAAAGCTCAGGTTCCTTATGTGTCAGTGCAGAAGGAATTCAGCAAGAGGCAAAGTGATAGGTGAGAAGTGGATTTATTTAGAGAGATACACATTCCATAGGCAGAATGTGGTCCATCTCAAAAGGTGAGGGCAGACCCAAAATATGCGGTGGTTCGCTTTTATGGGCTGGGTAATTTCAAAGGCTAATGAGTAGGAGGATTATTCCAACTATCTTGAAGAAGGGGCAGAGGTTTCCAGGAAGTTGGCTTTTTATGGTCAGCCTTGGAACTGTCATGGCGCCTGTGGGTGTGTCATTTAGATGCTAATGTATTACAATGAGCGTATAATGTGGCTCAAGGTCCACTGGAAGTGAATCTTCCACCATCTTAGACCTCATTGTTTCTAACCAGTTTTTGTCCTGTCCTCAATGGCTATGTCATTTTTTTTTAAAGGTTGTGCCCTGCCCGCTTCCCTCCTGTTTCACTATCATCCCAGCACCTGCTAGATGTAACCCCTCTTCTGTGTTTGGCCTGGAGCCTGCAATCATTTATGAGTGTGGTGTTGGGGGGCAGTTATTGCTTCTAAAAGCAACACACAGTAGAAACTTTAGAAAGGACCAAACATTATAAATCCCATCACTGAGGCAGCCAATGTTCATATTTAGGTAAATTTCCCCCCTACCCCACCATTAGTTTAAAAAATAAAACAAGTCATGAGCTGGATGCCATCTGGATCCTGTATTTAAACCTACATCATAGCAGAAGCATTGTCTCAAGTATTAACAACTCTTTATTAACCAGAATTTTAATTATAATTTAGAGTATAGAACTACATCATGGGCAAATCTATATACAGACAACTGTAATGGGTGTAAAATACACACAATTTTAACTGCAAGATTATATGCCAAGGGCTTCCCTGGTGGCACAGTTGTTAAGAATCCACCTGTCAATGCAGGGGACACGGGTTCGAGCCCTGGTCCGGGAAGATCCCGCATGCCATGGAGCAACTAAGCCTGTGCACCACAGCTACTGAGCCTGTGCTCTACAGCCTACGAGCCACAACTGCTGAAGCCCGGGCACCTGGAGCCCGAGGAGAAGCCCGCTCACCGCAACTAGAGAAAGCCCACGCGCAGCAACAAAGACCCAAAGCAGCCAAAAATAAACAAATAAAATAAATAAATTAAAAAGAAGAAAAAAGATCATATGCCAATCTGAAATAGGAGGGAAGGGGGCAGGGCACAGCCTTTAAAAGAATGACATAGGGGGCTTCCCTGGTGGTGCAGTGGTTGAGAGTTTGCCTGCCAATGCAGGGGACGCGGATTCGTGCCCCAGTCCAGCAGGATCCCGCATGCCGTGGAGCAGCTGGGCCCATGAGCCATGGCCGCTGAGGCTGTGCGTCCGGGGGAAAAAATAAAAAAAAAAGAATGACATAGCCATTGAGGACAGGACAAAAACTGGTTGGAACCAACGAGGCCCAAGATGGTGGAAGATTTGACTTCCAGTGGACCTTGAGCCGAATTATACTCTCATTGTAATACATTAGCATCTAAATGACACACCCAGAGGCACCTTGACAGTTCTGAGGCGGACCTTCAAAGGCCACAAAGTGGGCTGTTGCCCACTTCCTGGAAATCTCCGCCCCTTCTTCAAGATAGCTGGTATAATCCTCCCACTCCTTAGTCTATGAAATTACCCAGCCCATAAAAACTAACCACCCAGGGGCTTCCCTGGTGGCACAGTGGTTGAGAATCCACCTGCCAATGCAGGGGACACGGGTTCAAGCCCTGGTCCTGGAAGATCCCACATGTCGCGGAGCAACTAAGCCCGTGCGCCACAACTACTGAGCCTGTGCTCTAGAGCCTGTGAGCCACAACTACTGAGCCCACATGCCACAACTACTGAAGCCCGCGCACCTAGAGCCTGTGCATGCTCCGCAATGAGAAGCCACCACAGTGAGAAGCCCGCGCACTGCAATGAAGAGTAGCCCCCACTAGAGAAGCCCCACAACTAGAGAAAGCCCGTGCGCAGCAGCGAAGACCCAACACAGCCAAAAATAAGATAAATAAATTTATTAAAAAATAAAACTAACCACCCCATATTTCAGGGCCTTTCACCTTCTGAGATGGCCCACACTTTGCCTGTGGAGTGTGTATCGCTCTAAATAAATCCACTTCTTACCTATCACTTTTTGTCTCTCACTGAATTCTTTCTGTGATAAGACATAAAGAACCTGAGCTTCCAAAAAAAAGGCTTGGGGGCGGGGCGGGGGGGGTGGCGCCAGACTTCCCTGGTGGTCCAATGGTTAAGGCTCCATACTTCCACTGCAGGGGCAAGGGTTCGATCCCTGGTCCCTGGTCAGGGAACTAAGATCTCACAAGCTGTGCTGCATGGCCAAAAAAAAAAAAAAGAGTCATTGCTACATCACAGCCCCTAGATTATCTGCTGCAGGTCATCCCACAGGACCGATGCAGCCCGGTTTATTTATGGACAGATGTTGCAGGAGAAGGGGGTGTGAGAGGATGGTCATGTCCCAGGAATCGGGCGAGTCCCTGGGACTGGCCGCCAAGTGAGGGTGCTTGGCTTCGTGAAGGAAAGAATTCAGGAGTGAGCCACAGTAAAGTGAAAGCGAGTTTATTTAGAGAGGTATACATTCCATAGACAGAATGCATCCCTCTCAGAAAGTGAGAGTGGCTCCGGGCTGTGGGAGTGGTTAGTTTTTAGGGCTGGGTAATTTCAAAGGCTAAGCAGGAGGATTATTTCAATTCTTTTGGGGAAGGGGCGGGGATTTCCAGGAATTAGACCACTGCCCACTTTTTGGCCTTTTATGGTCGGCCTGGGAGCTGTCCTGGCCCTGGTGGCTGTTTCAGTTAGCTAATGTATTATATTGAGCATATAATGAGGCTCAAGGTTCACTGGAAGACACACTTTCCACTGTTTTGGACCTAGTTGGTTCTAACCAGTTTATATCCTCGATGGCTGTGTCATTCTTTTAAAGGTTGTGCCCTGCCCCCTTCCCTACTGTCTCACATCCACTTTGGTTCTGCTTTTTCACAATTGAAGATATGCCACAGTGAGTATCCTCCACTACGCTGTCTCACTTCCATCTGGAGTATTTCTCCAATGTAGATACCCAGAAGTGGCATTGTTGGCTTGCAGAGAGCCACTGTACATTTATTTAAATGTTAATAGCTACTACCAATTGTTCTAGGTATCAGTTATCTAGTGCGGCTGCATAAGAAATTACACCACAGCCAAGTAGCTTAAAACAACAATAATAAACATTCATTATCTTCCACCCTTTCTGTGGGGAATTCAGGAGAGGTTGAGCCGGGTGCTGGCTCAGTCTCTCTTGAGGTTCCAGGCAGATGTTGGACTCCTTCCAAGGACCACAGTCCTCTGATGGCCTGGCTGGGGTGGAGGATCTGCTCCCAAGGCAGCTTGCTCCTAGCTGGCAAGGTGGTGCTGATTTTGACAGAGGTCTCGGGTCCATGCAGGCCTCTCCTCAGGGCTGCTTGAGTGTCTTCATGACATGGTGGCTCATGGCCCACAGACAGAGCAAGACACAGGTGCAATGCCTTTTATAGTCACACACGTTTCCTTCTGTCTCATTCTGTCCCTTAGAACCAGTCACTAAGTCCAGCCCGCATTCAAGGGGAGGAAGGAAGATTGGGTTTTACCTTTTGGAGGGAGGAGAGTCAAAGATTTTGCAAGCATGTTTGGTTTTTTTTTTGAGGTACGCGGGCCTCTCACTGTTGTGGCTTCTCCCGTTGTGGAGCACAGGCTCCAGACACGCAGGCTCAGCGGCCATGGCTCATGGGCCCAGCCGCTCCGTGGCATGTGGGATCTTCCCGGACCGGGGCACGAACCCATGTCCCCTGCACTGGCAGGCGGACTCTCAACCACTGCGCCACCAGGGAAGCCCTGCAGGCATGTTTTTAAACCACTACTAAGCTCCAAATTGGCTGTTCCAACTTACATTTCCATCAGCAATGTATGTACTTTCCCACCCTCACCAACTGCTGCTTCATCTCCCCCTACTTTATATTTTGCCATGTTGATGTTGACAAAGACTCTCCTTGAGCAAACTTTAGTCAGCTCCTTTGAGTGCTCTTGACTAGACCTCCGCTGTGGTACCTGTCCCGTTCTCGGCCTGCCTAGCCCAGCCTAGGCAAACCATTCTGCCCAATCAGTTCAGGGAGAATCCCCCCCACCCCTGAAATCTGATCAAGTTCCTCGTCCCCAACTCTGGATAACCCCATTGGGCCAGTGTAGTAAGAATCCCCCACCCTTGATGTCTCAAGTTAATAATTTTTGGGGGGGCCCCACCACACGGCATGCGGGATCTTAGTTCCCGGACCACGGATCGAACCTGTGCCCCCTGCAGTGGAAGCGCGGAGTCTTAACCACTGGACCGCCAGGGAAGTCCCTCACGTTAGTAAGTTTACATCCAATGACCCCCTCAGCCTGTTCCTTTGCTTTACATCCCCAGCTATCTTTGCTGTATCCAGAGTTGAGCCTGAGCTCTCCCCTACTGACAACCCCTGATTGCAATAGTCTTCCTGAATAGTCTTTCTTACGGTTTAAACAAATGTCAGAATAATATTTTCTTTAACAGTGTAGGAAAATGTGGTGTAGCATTTGCATTTCCTGAGTATTAATGTGATTGAACTCTACTTCCTTTGTTTACACCCTCTGGGACTTCCTCTTCTGTGAGTTTGCAGTAAAGATCCTTTACCATTTTTCTGGCTGGTTGCCTTTCTAATTATTGATTTTTAAAAGTTCTTTATTAAAAAAAATCCCTTATACATTTTGAATAATAATCTTTTGTAGGTTATGTTGCAAATACATTCATTGATATATGTTGTCATTTGCATTTTTTTACTTTCACTGATACTCATGATTCTCTCAGGTATTAAGTTATGTATTTGTCCCTCCTTTTATTTTTATTTTTTTGGCAGTGCCACACAGCATGTGGGATCTTAGTTGCCCAACCAGGAACTGAGCCCGTGACCCCCGAATTGGAAGTGTCAAATCTTAACCACTGGACCACCAGGGAAGTCCCTGTTTTTGTCCTCTTTTGAGTGTTAACTGTTCATGTTCATTTCCATTTAATTAATGGAATCAATACCGTTTGTTTTGTATGAAAAAAAACTTTTATTTTTTGGCTGCGCCACGCAGCTTGTGGGATCTTAGTTCCCCAACTAGGGACTGAACCCTGGCCCTGGCAGTGAAAGTGCCAAGTCCTAACCACTGGACCGCCAGGGAGTTCCCTTTATGGAATTTTTATATACCATTTGCCACTTGCTGCCAATTTCCTCAATTGTTTTTTGTTTGTTTAGGATGGCTGTGATCAAACTGTTGTGCAGGCAAATGCATTGGTCTTTCCTTTAAGATGTTTCCGTTCTGTTGAGACTTCAAATCTTCCTTTATCTATACCAGCCCTTTTATTTTTTTAAATAAATTTATTTATTTATTTTAAACAACAGTGTTCCACTTTTTTTAAAATTAATTAATTAATTTATTTATTTATTTTTGGCTGTGTTGGGTCTTTGTTGCTGCACCCGGCCTTTCTCTAGTTGCAGTGAGCGGGGCTACTCTTTTTTTTTAATTCTTTTAAAAAAATAAATTTATTTATTTATTATTTATTTATTTTTGGCTGCGTTGGGTCTTCATTTCTGTGCCTGGGTTATCTCTAGTTGCGGTGAGTGGGGGCTACTCTTTGTTGCGGTGTGTGGGCTTCTCACTGGGGTGGCTTCTCTTGTTGCGGAGCACGGGCTCTAGGCGTGCGGGCTTCAGTAGTTGTGGCTCATGGGCTCTAGAGCACAGGCTCAGTTGTTGTGGCGCACGGTCTTAATTGCTCTGTGGCATGTGGGATCTTCCTGGACCAGGGACTGAACCCGTGTCCCCTGCATTGGCAGGCGGATTCTTAAATACTGTGCCACCAGGGAAGTCCCTATATCAGCCCTTTAACCAGTCTCTCTGCTTCTGATTTCTCTCTACTCCAATTCCCTCAACTTGTACTTACTTAGCACCTACTGAGCACCAGGCCAGCCCTGTTCTCTGTGCAGTGCAGGAATACAGACATGAAGGAGCAGATAAAGCTTGTACCCTCAGGGAATGGAGGATTTGCTAGGAAGCAAACACATCTCTGGCAGGACACCCCACTTCTGAGGCCTCCCCCACCTTGCCACTCCTCTCCTTGTGAACGTTACTGTAGGGGAACCACAGACTTGATCCAGGTGGATTTTGAGATGATGGTCCCTCCAGCTTAGAGAAAACTGGGGCATGTCCTCTCCCCTGAGTCCTGGCCAGTGGCCCCCCTTGCCCCTGACCTCCTCCCCTCACTCATCCTCATGCTCCCCACCTGCCAGCTCCTCTCTCCTACCCTGGAGGTGTCCTCCTTCAGTCTCTCCCCTCACACTGTCGTCCCATCTGTCCTCTAAGAGGTTGGGCCTCTGAAGCCTGTCTTCCTGTCCTCACCTCCTTTCACACCTCAGTCACTGCAGGCTGGCTTCTGCCACACCGAGGAAAGGCCTCCCCTACCCCTGGCCCCATTGGGCCTTTGAGATGACTCCTCCCCTGTCCCCTTTGGGTGCCCCCAGAACACCACTGTGCTCTGCACTCAGCCCACCCTCCTTTTCCCCACACCTGTTCTGACTCGGTGTATCACCTCCAGAAGTGCATGACTCCCCCAGAAAGGCCCTCAGCTGGACATCTGCAGCCTCCTTACTGTCCTGGGGCCATGGTGGGTCTTGTCTTTCCCTAAACCTGCTCCTGCTCCAGGCTCCTTGTGACAAGGATAGCCCCACTGTCCACCGCCATGTCTTGGGCTCACCCCTCTTCACCCATCACTCCCCGGTACTAGGGAATCTGCCTCCCTCCCCAAGTTTCCAGCTAGCACTGTCCTTTGACCCCACTCCCTGTCCACCTGAGGCCACAGCTTCCCTGATGCCCCCTCCAGTCCAGTCTCTGCAACAGGTGCTGGCATCTGCCCCCCAGGCTGAAGGCTGAAGGCTGCCTTCAGGGCCACATCCATCTCTGGAGGTCCGGGTCTGGTCTCTTAACTTTCCTTCAGGCTCAGAAACTCCTGGCAGCCTGCCAACCACTCGCTTGGCTGCATCTGCCCATTCCTCTGCTAACACTGTCCCCTTCCTGGAATGCTTTCCCGCTCCCCAAAAGTCCTCATCTGTTACACAGCTGGAGGGTTACCACCTCCGTAAAGCCCTCCTGGAAGCGCTCTCCCATTGGGAACCTCCGCTCCTCGGCTGGCCCTGTCTCCGAGTCCTCTTTGGAGCCACACGCAGCTGTCTACGCTCAGCCAGGACAGTGCTTCTCTTTCACTTACTTTCTCCCTCTTCCACGTTCGCTCACCGTTCTTTTTAACCTCGAGCCATCCCCAGCCACATGCTCCTCCACAGCTCCCCACCCTCCGGACGCGGCCATCACCCATGAGCCTCGGAGGATGGGGTCCTCTGGGGGTGAGGCGGAGAAAAATGAACGCAAGAGCCGCCGGTTGTAGTGGTGGGACCCGGCTGCGGGCTGGGGAGCGGATTTACTCCACAACCTCGATAAACAGGAAAACACCTGTTCACACTGGCGGTGTTTTATGTCCCTGCCAGCATCCAGCAGGGGGCGGGCGACTCAGGGGACCCCGAGGAAGGGACCGAGGGGAGGAAAGAGGAAATGGATTTACAGTGCCCCACCCTCGCCAGAACGCATTCCTTCACGGCCTCCTTCCCGTCCTCATTCTTTTTGCGTTCTGCCGCGCCCGGCGCCGGGGTCGGGAAGCGAGTGGAGACTCGGCCTCCAGGGAGTCTAGCCTCCGCCCGGGCCCCGCCCTCCGCTCCGCCCCCACCTCCGCCCCCACCTCCGCCTGGCCCACGCCCTCTGCCCCGCCCCTGCAAGGGCCACGCCCTCCTCTCCGCCCCGCCTCGCCTCCGCCCGCGTTCGTCCGGCGCCTGCGCAGTGAGGCCACGTGATTCCCGAGGCCCCGCCTCGCGCGCCCCGCCCCGCCTCCACGAGTGCGGCCTCAGCGTGCGGCGGCGCTAGGTGAGCTGCAAGCGCGGGCCGGCGGGGATCTCGGCGCGGGGCCGGGGTCGGGCTCGGGCCGGGCGCGCGGGGCGCGAGCGCGGGAGGACGCGGGCGGGGGCGCGGGCCGGGCGCGGACTGGG
>NW_021703765.1:61043073-61071954 GCF_005190385.1 Monodon monoceros | reverse complement strand
GGCGCGGACTGGGCCGGGGTGGGGGCGGCGGCCTGAGGCGAGACGGCGGCCTGACGTGGCGGGGGCGGCGGGCGGGACCCTCGGGCGCGGCGGGGTCGGAGCTGAGGGGCCGCGGGGACGCCGGCGTCCGGGCCTCAGGTGGGCCTGTCGCCCCCGCGGTTCCGCGCGCGTCCTTCGGAGCCGCGGCCCCTGCGCTGCGCCGGCGGCCCTGCAACAGGCGGCCGGTCGGGCGCAGTCCCCCTGGCGCGACCTTGGACCCCGGCATGCCAGCCTCGGCCCCTCAGCCGGCCCAGGTTCGGCTCCCGCTTGCTGCACGGACGGACCTGGACGGCCCCCGACAGCCCCGGCGGCCGCGCTGTCAGTGCGACGCCTCGGCCCGGAGCGCCGGCCAATGGTCTGCCCACTCCCACCCCGGCTCCGAGCCCAGCGCCTTCCGCCCGGGCGCGTCCCTACCCCGCTCCGGCCTCCGCGCCGCGATGGTCCAGAACGCATCCCATCCGCACCCGACGCGGGCCGTCCCCTGGGAAGTGGGACCCCCTTTCCCTTTGTTGCAGACCTTGCTTCGTGCTGCCAGGGACTGGGCTTCGTGGAGGGCAGACGCTGGGGCCCTGCAGAGGACTGAGGGTGCCTACTCAGTAAATTGTGTTGAGTTGAACATTGTTCAGAGATGCTTCCGACTCTGTCATCCATGAATTCATGAAAATTCATTTTACGTCCTTCAGTTTGTATCTACTTGGGACATAAAACCTCCTTCCTGCTCCCTCCAAAGCTCTGAACTGAAAAGCACTGAACGTAGGGCCTTGCTTGCCGTGACTAGAATCGGGGACGTTATGGGGCCGAGGGTAGTTAATCTAGGGAAGGGCTTCATCATAGAGGAACCTGGGTAAAATGAATAGGAGGTCGAGGGTGCCAGAGAGTGAGCCCCCAAGAACATATTTTATTTCAGAAAAACAGGCATGGGAAGGGAATCGCAAAAGATGTGCAGCATTCCACTTAATATTTTATTCTTTGAAATTTTATGAATTAGCAAAGCGAAGTTACACTGTGAAATGGTGTTTTTCATCTAAGTCAGCAAAGATTAAAAAAAAAACAACACTATTGGTGTGCTAGACAGTGGTTGCAATCCAGTTCTCATACTTTGCCGGTGGAGAATAAATTGGTACAACCTCTACGGAAGGCAATTTGGCAATATCTATTGAAATGGCAACTGCACATTCAAATTAAGATGATCTAGCAGTTCTATATCTAGTAAATGTTTCTCATTTAACTGCTACATATATGGCAGATCTCAGTGACTTTCAGTGCAAAACTGTTGGCAACAGCAAACAATTGAAGGAAACCCAAATGTCTCTCTGAAAAGGATTGGTTAAATAAAATACGGTTATACATACAATGGACTGTGGGTGGGATACGAAGTTATCATGTGTAAAAGCTAATAAAAGGGGGAAATTTTGTTCTACAGCTCTGCCTGCAAATGCATAGGTGGTACCTGGAAGGGTGACAGGAAAGTTGAATAGCTTCCTCTGGGAGAGGATCTGGTTAGGGGGCATAAGTGGGAGGGAAATTTAAGTTTCATAATACAGTATACCTTTCTGTTTTATAGTAGAGTCTATTTTTCCTTTTTTCTTTCAAGGGTCCAGTAGGGGATTGAAAAAGAAGCACATTTGGGGAGGGGATAGTGGAGGAACGTGAGGTGGGGAAGGGAGATGTGGCAAGTGGTCCGCTGGCTGTCAGTGCTGTGGCCTGGAGAGTGCACAGCTCAGCCCCACAGCTCGGTGTAGGACTGGCTGCCCCCAGTCACTTGTGGTTGGCTTGGAGTGCTTGGCCAAAATGTGTTTGCAGTAGCTGGTTTTACTCATGGGGTTTCTGAGGCTCCTGTTCAAATCAGTTTGCAATTTTTTGAACATATTGACTCAATTATTAGAAGTTAAGCTTGAATTTAAAAGACAATGCAGACAATCTTGAATGTACCAAATTTACTTGAAGTTACAGTGCTTGACTCAAAATCTCGGTTAAAGAAGGTAGGGCCTGGAACCCTCCCCTGTACCACCACCTAGGCCTGTTGTCTTTTTTATTCATCCATTCCTGTTGTGGGGGGGACCCAGTGTTCTTTCCCAATAGAAGAGAGGAAGAGCCCTTGAGAACCTCATTTGTGCTGGTGCTTTGTTTTCATCCTTTAGGAAATTTGAGAATGCCCCGAGGGGCTGGGTGCTTGTAGTCCCCTTTTCTCAGCTGAGGGGCTTGACACTCAGGTTCACCACACTGAGTCCACCGTGGGGCTGGGTTTCCTGCCTGGGTCGGTCTGTCTCTAGAACCCTTTTGTTTCATGGTGATGCTGAAGCAGATAAAATGGAAAGGAGAATCTTGGCAATGAAGAGACACAGGTCAGGAGGAAGAAGGCACCAAGTTTGGACAGCAGTGGGAGGGGAGAGTGAATTAGAGGTTTGAGACCACGGGGAAAGCACAGGTGAGCAGGAGGGAGGGACCCGAACAGCTGGCCAGCCCTGCACAGGCTGCGCTGCCTCCCAGGCTCATTCCTCGCCCCTGTGTCTTGGCAGCTGACAGCCACGGTGCTGAGGTTGGGAGCGGTGGTCAGGATGGCGGAGGAGCAGGAGTTTGCCCAGCTCTGCAAGTTGCCGGCACAGCCCTCCCACCCGCACTGTGTCAGCAACACCTACCGGAGCGCACAGCACTCTCAGGCGCTGCTCCGGGGGCTGCTGGCTCTGCGGAACAGCGGCATCCTCTTTGACGTGGTCCTGGTGGTGGAGGGGAGGCACATCGAGGCCCATCGCATCCTGCTGGCTGCGTCCTGCGATTACTTCAGGTGAGTCTGCATAGTAAGGTAGCAGGGATGCTGGCTGCACCAGGTGGACGCCTTGGCACCCCGGGTTTCTCCCGCTTCTCGCTGTGCAGGCATAGGGGGCTCGGGGTCTGTTTTTCTCTCAGCTGCCCCATCTCTGGGGCATGTGCTCCCTTTTTTTTTTCTTTTAAAGGCGGTATGCTTGGCTTTACTTATGATATTGTATTTTCTAGAATGAATTTTCTACTATAAGTACAGTATCTTGGTGTGAAACAGATTTTCTTTCTACTTTACTCTGGCTACCCATCATCTCATTTAAAAAAATTTCAAACCTATGGAAACATTGAAAAGAATAGTATCACAAACACCTGGACACCAGTTGTTACCATTTTGCCGCATTTGCTTTCACTGCCTTTGTAACACACGCCTTTTTAAAAAGATGTTATGATGCTTTATGCCTTAGACTTTTCAGCCCCACCCAGTGTTCTTGTAAAACCATCAGGAAGCCCATACGGGCCCAGGGACCTCTGTGGGGGCCGAGGCAGGTGGTCAGTACCGTATGCATGTCGTCCACACCAGCTACGTGATGTGGAGTCACTCCGTTCGCACCCTCACCTGGCCATCCACCTCTTGCTCTCACCTCCTCATCCCTTGGGCCTCGGCCTCCCACCCTCCCTGTGGGCTCTCTGTCCCCTGAGTTTCTCATGACCTCCTACGTGACACCAGCCCAGCCCTGAGCACATTGGGCAGAGCTGGTGCCACCATCCCACTTGAAACCTGAGACCCTCTATTCTGTCTCCCATTCTGTTTGGTTCTTTTGTCTTCAAGGCTCATTTGTAGTTCTCATCTTTTAACTTTAGGAACTAATGAGCAAAATATTTCTTTGTGGTTAAGTGCTTCCTGTTCTCCAGAAGGAGTTTATGGAGAGGGTGACCCAGTGGTTAGTGGTGCCTTAGAGCAAACATGTCCAGGGACAACAGTGTCCCTTCAGTTCATGAGGATTCAGCTTTTACAAGCTTTGAGAAGACAGGGCAGTGGGCAGGGCAGAGTTGTGGGAGGCCTCAGGGCCCAGAAGGTCAAGCACTGGTCAAAGGTTTGACAAGGTTTGACAAGGTCAAAACTTGTCAAGTGTCCTCTGGAAGTCTCCCGGAGCTGGTTTTTCTGGTTTTTTTTGGTTTTGTTTTGTTTTTTTTTTTAAATATTTATTTATTTATTTATGCATGCATGCATGCATGCATGCTGTGCTGGATCTTAGTTGTGGCATGCGAGATCTTAGTTGCGGCACGTGGGATCTAGTTCCCTAACCAGGGCTCGAACCCGGGCTCCCTGCATTGGGAGCGTGGAGTCTCACCCACTGGACCACCAGGGAAGTCCCTCCCGGAGCTCTTTTGTTTGTGGATAGCTGTCCAATCTGTCCAGTCGTTGATCTTTGAGGGGGGAGGCAGAAGTTGGATTCTTCTACATTGCCAGCTTTTTAAAAGTCTAAGTTTGGCAGAAATTCATTAAACCACGAAACCCACCCTGAACTGATATGAGGGTACTTTTATATGTGTCCTACTTAGCATGCGTCTTTGTACATTTTGGTTTGGAAATATTGAGGTGTTTGGATTTGATTTAGACCCTATGGGAGGTAGTGTGACATCATATGTGGCACAGATAAGGGTTTCTCCAGGTGAAACGTTGTGAATTCTGAAACACACTTGACCTCAAAGGTTTGGAAGAGGGGTTGGAGGCTGGTACAAGCTGGCACAGGAAATGTTCTCCCCACCTCATATCCGAGGCAGCTCATTGGCACCTTGTGACATCTGGTTATGACATCCTGGCAGTAGAGGTGGCCCGGGTTCTTTTTGTGGTCTGTGCTATCTGTGCCCGCCTGCTGGGGACTTGGTGAACATCCTTTTAAAAAAAAAAAAAAACCTATAGAATTTACCATCTTAACCATTTTTGAGTGTACAGATCAGTAATGTTCTTTTTTTAAAAAAAATGAATTTATTTATTTGTTTGTTTTTGGCTGCACTGGGTCGTTGTTGCTGCTTGCAGGCTTTCTCTAGTTGCGGTGAGTGGGGGCTCCACTTTGTGGCGGTGCGCGGGCTTCTCATTGCTGTGGCTTCCCTTGCTGCAGAGCATGGGCTCTAGACGCGCGGGCTTCAGTAGTTGTGGCACGCGGGCTTTAGAGCGCAGGCTCAGTAGTTGTGGCTCATGGGCTTAGTTGCTCCGTGGCATGTGGGATCTTCCCGGACCAGGGCTCAAACCCGTGTTCCCTGCATTGGCAGGCGGATTCTTAACCACTGCGCCACCAGAGAATTCCCTGGATCACATTCTGTAATTCTGTTTTTCATTTTTTGAGGAACCCCATACTGTTCCACAGCAGCTGCGCTAATTTACATGCCCATCACCGATGCACAGAGGTTCCAGTTTCTTTAAATTGATAAGACAGAGTCTAACAGAAAATGGGCAAAGCATCTGGACTGTTTGGAAAAGAATATAAAAACAGCTGTTAAACCTGTGAAGAGAGCCTCTGTCCCATTGTTTACAAGATTTCTCCCTTGCCTCCTGGCAGTTGGAGCAGCGTCTTCCTCTGGTTCTGAGGGTGTGGGGGGCAGGCTCCCCGCACACTGGTGGCGCTACCTGACAGGCCGTGGGCAGTGCCATCCAAGTGCGTGTGTATGAAACTCTTTGACCCAGCAGTTGCTTTCCTGAAATTAATCCTGGCGTTCACATGAGCAACAGCTCGTGGGCGCAAAGCCATCCACTGGGAGAAATAACAGGAGATCAGAAGTAACCCAGGTGGACCCCGGCAGGAACGGTTAAATCAGTTGTGATCGCCTTTACAGAGAGGGGCAGCGCTGTGTGTACGGATGATCGGGGCTGTTTCCAAGGTGTCCTGTGAAGTCGAAACCAGGTGGGGATTAAGGCGCGGGCACTGCCTCTGGGGATAGTGCCACCCTTGGAGGGGGGCTGGTGACCAGAGCACCCTTTCGTGTAATTTAGGTCTTGAGAGAGAGAGGGAGGGAGAGGGAGAGTATGTGTGCGTGTGTGTGTGTGTGTGTGTGTGTGTGTGTGTGTGTGTGTGTGATATAAAATGTGACAATAGCCACTCTGTCACCTCCGTGTTGCTGTCATATTTCAGCCCAGATTCCTCCCCTGACTGCCAGCCTCCTCCCTCCAAACACCTAACTGACACCCCTGCTGAGATGCCCTGGGGTGCCCACAGTGTTGGAGCCACAATGGGACTCCCACTGCCCTCTCTCACTCCGGTCCCGCCAGGTGTCTTCCTGCCCAGCCTGGGTTCCTCCTATGCTCTCCTGGGTTCCCTCCATCGCTTGTTCTCTCCTCTCGGCCCCAGGGTGGTCTCTACTCCAGCTCCCCAGCCGTGTGGCCTCCCCAGCCCAGCAGGAGCCTCCCTGCCTCTGCTCCAGCCTCTCCACTCTGGCCAAGGAGCCCAAGATCTGAAGTTCCTCTGCTCAGGCCTGTGTATGACTCGCCGAGAGCACCTCATTTGCCTTGGTTTTGGTCCAGACCCTACCCTGCCCCGGGGGTAGCAGGACCTGGCCCAGGCTCACCTCCTGCCTCTTCTTCCTCGCCCTGCCTGCCTGCCTGCCTGCCTGCAAGCTCTTCCTGGCCCTGGGCCCTGGGTGCCTGCCACCTCCACTTCCTCATCGTGGGCCCTTCTGCCATCGCTCTCCATCCACTCTTCTCCCGCACTGGGCACTCCTCGGTCAGATGCCTGTTGTGGTCCTTGACAGTGATTCCACCACCGGAAGTGCCCTGTGTCTTCGTGTCTGTCTTCTGGCCTTAACTCTACGCACATAGGGATCCTGCCGCTTAACTTCACTGTTGCATTGGCTCTGTGCACGGTTCCCGGTGTTTAGTGGCTGCTGGGTACGGAGCTGCTGAGCGGAGGACTTTTACTATTTGTTTCCCATTCATTTATCCTTTCACCGCGTGCCCTGGGCTGCGGCTGTGGCCCAGGAATTGCACGGGTGGATGCAGCAGAAAGCGCGCTGGACATGGTCCTGCCCGCAGAGGCTCACGTGCGGCTGCTGGGGCACATTAGATGGATGTTTCCAGAACAGCTGCCAAGCTTGGTCAGGAGCTGTGGGCACTTCTGGGTGCCCCTCCTCTGCGGCCTGGCGTCCTAATGGGTGTAACCCTGCCATCTCCTTTCTTCCCTTTGCAGAGGAATGTTTGCTGGGGGGCTGAAGGAGATGGAGCAGGAAGAAGTCCTGATCCACGGCGTGTCCTACAATGCCATGTGCCAAATCCTGCATTTCATTTACACGTCCGAGCTGGAACTCAGCCTGAGCAACGTCCAGGAGACGCTGGTCGCCGCCTGCCAGCTTCAGGTGAGGCTCCTGGTCTGAGGCAGGCAGAGCCAGGCCCAGACGGATCCCGGGTGCCCACCAGGCAGTGGTGTGAGGGTGGGCGGTGAGCCCTTTGCTCTCGAGAGTGTCGGCAGGCTCCTCGTTTGGCTCAGAAGACAGCTTTTCCCTCGTGTCCTGAAACTGGAACAAAGTCTTATGCCGAGTTCCTTATCCTGACCTTTTATGAGGTCGGAGCATGTCTGGGGCAGTAGGAAAAGCAGCCTGTTTGGGGGTGTCTGGAGGCTCCCCACATGGCGGGGCCCTAATAGCCCTGTGCCTTTACTCTCAGTGGCGGGTGGGCAGGTGGAGCTGAGCCAGGGCGGCCTTCATGCAGAAGTTCCTTCTTTTACTCAGAGAGCTCCTCTGTCCCCATGTCCTGTCCCCTCATTGCTGCTCTGGGGACCACACTTACCTCCAGTAGCCAGCCGCCCCCAGAACCTCTCACCCCGTGCTCGCTGTCGGCGTCGCCCCCCCTCCCCAGCACACCGCACACTGCCTTGCTCCCTGCACCGTGTATCCCACAGCCACTCTGCTAGCGCCAGGCTCTCCTCTGTGTCCACCTTCGTCCTCTGGGTCCATGTCTGGACGAGTCGCCCTTGTGAATGTGACCGTGTTCTTTGTTTCCCTGCCCTCGCCTCTGTCCCGGCCTCCTTCTCTCTGTTTCTTCCTCCCAGCTGGGCTCTGCCTTCTGCTGCATCCGTCGCGGGCGCAGAGACCTGCTGCCTCCCCTCAGACCTGAGCCATGGCTGGTGCTTGGGGCAGCCCGGCTTGGTTTTGTTTTATTTTTAACATACCGGGCTTCTATGCAGTGTTGTTGTTTGTTTTTGTTTTTGTTTTGCGGTACGCGGGCCTCTTACTGTTGTGGCCTCTCCCATTGCGGAGCACGGGCTCCAGACGCGCAGGCTCAGCAGCCATGGCTCACGGGCCTAGCCGCTGCACGGCATGTGGGATCTTCCTGGACCGGGGCACGAACCCGTGTCCCCTGAATTGGCAGGCGGACTCTAAACCACTGTGCCACCAGGGAAGCCCAGTTTGTTTGTTTTTTATAAATTTATTTATTTTTGGCTGCATTAGGTCTTCCTTGCTGCGCGCGGGCTTTCTCTAGTTGTGGCGAGTGGAGGCTACTCTTTGTTGCGGTGTGCAGGCTTCTCACTGCGGTGGCTTCCCTTGTTGCGGAGCACGGGCTCTAGGCACACGAGCTTCAGTAGTTGTGGCCCGTGGGCTCAATAGTTGTGGCTCCCGGGCTCTAGAGCGCAGGCTCAGTAGTTGTGGCTCATGGACTTAGTTGCTCCACGGCATCCAGGGCTTGAACCCATGTCCGCTGCATTGGCAGGCGGATTCTTTTTTTTCTTTTTTTTCTTCTTTTTTGGCGGTACACGGGCCTCTCACTGTTGTGGCCTCTCGCGTTGCGGAGCACAGGCTCCGGACACACAGGCTTAGCGGCCATGGCTCACGGGCCCAGCCGCTCCGCGGCACATGGGATCTTCCCGGACTGGGGCACGAAAATGTGTCCCCTGCATCGGCAGGCGGACTCTCAACCACTGTGCCACCAGGGACGCCGCAGCAGGCGGATTCTTAATCATAGTGCCACCAGGGAAGCCCCGCAATGTTGTTTTTAAAGCAAGTTTTACTTGGTGTAACAGTTCCGAGTCCACAGGCCCACCAGGTCATGTTTGTTCATGTAGCCAGTGGCTGTTGGTGGCCTGTCCCCCATGTGCTGTGCCCTTCGTGGTATCCCCAGGGACGTGGATCCGAGTGTCAGTGAGACCGTATCCACTGGGTCACCCCAAGCAAATGAGTTCCCTTCTCTGGGCCTCTCGTGGGCCTCCTGCATGGGGCAGGCCTTGGTGAGATTCCCTGCCAGAGGTCCCTGCGCTGAGACAAGGATGAGGGACCTTGACCTTGCCAGGGAGGGCAAGACAGTCCCTGGTTCTCAGGAGCTGCTCCTCAGGCCCACTCAGGGCTGTCAGCCCTCACCTTCCACCCAGAACCTGGTGCTCAGCTCCTGGCCTCTGAGAGGTCAGAGGTAATATTTTAGGCAGAAGAGGCCAAGCAGAAGCACCTGCTCGGGAGGAAATGGATGGTCGAGTGAAGACCCTCAGGACCTAAGGAAGCAGCACGATGGGGACGTTCCTGGTGGGGGAGACACACGCCTGGCACTTTGCAGGTTTCCATTCAGCCTTCAGCATGTCACCTGGCAAGCACCAAGTGTCTAGAACCAGAAAAAATAAAAAGACTTTAAACATTTATTAATAAGCTTCAAATTCCAGCAGAATTAGTTTTCATGTAATGAATTTGTTGATGGTGCTGGATAAGAGAGGTATTCCCATTTTGAGAAATTCTGAAATCCAGTTTTCCTGCAGAACTTAGCAGCCCCTGAGCAGCCTTTCCGGGCCTTTGCCTTTCCTCCTGGGTTCTTTGGTTACCTAATCGCAGGGTGTCCTTGCCCCACAGTGTGGTGGCTGTCCTGCTGCTTGCACTTCTCTGGAGATCCCGTGCTTTTGATTCAAAAGGCAGCTGGCGTGTGTCGGGGTCTGCCCTGTGTCAGGTGGTTCCTCGCCACGTCATCCCTGTTTTACAGACGAGGAGACTGAGGCTCAGAGACCACCTCCAAGCCCAGACTTAAGCCCCGAAATGCTGTGAGCCCCGGGCGTGTCCAGTGTGGCGGGGAGTGGGGCCAGCGGAGCCTGTGAGCCCCACCCGCGCCTCTGCGCTAGATCCCGCACCCAGACGCTTTGCCTGGGCTTGAATGTATGTGTTCTGTTCACAGATCCCTGAGATCATCCACTTCTGCTGTGACTTCCTCACGCCCTGGGTGGATGAGGACAACATCCTTGACGTCTACCGGCTGGCCGAGCTCTTTGACCTGAGCCGCCTGACCGAGCAGCTGGACGCCTACATCCTCAAGAACTTCGTGGCCTTCTCGCGAACTGACAAGTACCGCCAGCTGCCCCTGGAGAAGGTCTATGCCCTCCTGAGCAGCAACCGCCTGGAGGTGTCCTGCGAGACGGAGGTGTATGAGGGTGCCCTGCTCTACCACTACCCTCCGGAGCAGGTGCAGGCTGACCGGCTCCCGCTGCATGAGCCACCCAAGCTCCTGGAGACCGTGCGCTTCCCCCTCATGGAAGCCGAGGTCCTGCAGCGGCTGCACGACAAGCTGGACCCCAGCCCCCTGAGGGACACAGTGGCTGAAGCCCTCATGTACCACCGGAACGAGAGCCTGCAGCCCAGCCTGCAGGGCCCACAAACCGAGCTGCGCTCGGACTTCCAGTGCGTCGTGGGCTTTGGGGGCATCCACTCCACGCCGTCCACTGTCCTCAGCGACCAGGCCAAGTACCTGAACCCGCTGCTGGGGGAGTGGAAGCACTTCACCGCCTCCCTGGCGCCCCGCATGTCCAACCAGGGCATCGCCGTGCTCAACAACTTCGTGTACCTGATTGGAGGGGACAACAATGTCCAGGGCTTCCGCGCTGAGTCCCGCTGCTGGAGGTAGGGGCCCTCGGCCGGGCGGCTGCCCAGAGGGTGGCTTCTGCCAGGCACGTGCCACTGGCCAACGCAGTCATCCTCTTGAACAGGTCTGCGCCCGTTCTGTGGGCGCAGGTTGATGGGAAGAACATGGACGGCGGTGAGATGAGGAAGGGGGCCCGTGATGCCTCCTCCCGCTCTTGTCCCCCCTCCTCAGAAACCCCCTCGCCCCTCAGCACACCCCACCATCTTGTGGGTGAGGGCTGGGATGGGGTGTTGTGGCAGGAAGGAGGGGACCAGGCCTGGGAGCATGGCCACCTTGCCTCTCTCTGTTCTCACACCCCTGGTCCCAGCTTCCCCTCACCTATCCACTTAGCTCTGCTCTCGTAACCGCACAGGCTCCTGGTGGAGGGTGGCTTCCTGTCGCCCTGCTCCCCTGAGTGCACAGTCCTCAGCCTGGGGGACAGGGAAGGCCCACAGGCAGTGCTGAACCTCAGACCAAATTCCCCCCACCCCCCAGCCCCTAGGCCCTGTCATCAGCCATGTGCTGGGTGTGAGGCCCCAGGGGAGGCCATGGTTTCTGTCAGTCTGCGAGGCTGGGATCCCACAAATCCATTTCATTGGTCAGAGCAAGGAAAGTAGGGCAAATCTCCACGGCCTCCACTTCCAGGAGGTTTCTAGGGCCCCCTCCCCTGTACTTTGGTTTGATCTTAAGGTCTGGTGCCTGGGGGAAGTTTCTGCCCCCCACAAGCTGAAAGGTGGCACTGCAGAGAGAGAGAGGGGTTGCCAGCTGTGGCAGTGGTGAGCTGAAGCCAACTGCGTTCCTGTTCCTGCTCCGTCTTGGGGGTGGGGTCAGGCCTGGCCGTGCCCCTTGGATGGGAGCCTGGGGACCCCAAGCCAGGAGGAGACCCCCGTCCGTCGACCTCCTCTGCTCTCCCCACCCCAGGAAGTGATCACTTTTGTCAAACTGGTGAGACCCAGAGCTTGGCAGCTCTTTGTGGTCCAACGGGAGGGGGCCCAGTTCAGAAGGGAGGAAACCATGCCTTCATCGTCTCCCTGACCTGACGCGTACTTGGGGGGCGTGGGGGTGGTGGCAGTCCCAGGTTCAGGCCTCCCTCCTGCCAGGCCTCAAAGGGCTGCCACTTCCAGCTGGAGGGCCAAGGCCAGATCTTCAAAGCAGACACTCTAGAGTCTGTCCTGTCATGAGCTGCTGACCTCTGTCTCTCAAACCCGGTCTGTTTCCCTTTTGTGAACATGTGCTGTGAGACCCACCAGAACTCTGGAAGGTGCTGGTGTCAGCCTCCGTGATTGACAACCACAGCCTCAGACTCCACTCGGAGGTTGGGTCACTGTTGGAGGCGGGGTCAGGGAGACCTGCCGGGCAGGCTGCGGTGCGGAGCGGCTGGTGAGCTGTGGGGAGACCCCGGGGTCTCATCTCTACGGAGTGAAAGTTTCATTCATCTCCTGGTGGACTCTTCACACTGCCAGGTGGATCTTAATTTGAGTTAAGAGTCTGGTTCTTTGCCCTTTCCTCTCAGTTCACCGCCCTTAGAATCTACAGGCTGTCAGAATATAAGAAAACAAGATTTTGCAGTAAATTAGCATTTGCGTTTTGAGGAGTTAGGGACTTAACAGGTTGTAGCGTGTGAAAAGGTAGCTCTGTCGGAGCACGTTGCCTCCGAGCTATGACACTTCTCTTTTCTTTCCTTGATTGCGTCTGTGTTGCCCACGTGACTAGGGCACCTTCCCACAGCTGCAGCTCTGCACCCCTACCCGGTGGTGGCCAGTCCATGTTGCCACATGCCCTGACCCTACATAGAGTGATAACTTGTTTTTGTCCTTAGGCATTTTCATGACTATTAATATTTTAGAGTATGATTCAAAAAATGTTCCTAACTGTAATGGACTTCATCAATAATCATGGGAAGGCTTAAGTCATGGAAACACGTGAGAGCAATCACTGAGTTTAATAAGGCCTCAGAACATTCTCATGCCAACCCTAGGTTTCGCCTGTGAGTTTGCAGTAGGATGGTCCAGAGTCAGCATTAAAGTGACTGAAGGATTTGAATCCTTATATGCAATGGTTTAGTTTATTTCTATTAGGAAAAAAATATTACTTGAGGACTTATTCTGACGAAGTGGAAAATTAAACCAATAAAGAGGAAAATGTGGGATACAGAACATGGTGGAGAGATAAGAAATCAGCAAAACCGTGGTTATGTCTGAATTATTGATGTGGTGTCTGTATGTATGTGTTTGTGTGTGTGTTTCCTTAACTGACACCGCAAATCCAGATGAACCCAGCCCAGGGTGCTGTGAGGGCAGGAGGCCAGAGGAAGCATCTGGAGGGACTCGTCTCCCTGGTGAAAATGGGGCAGAAGAGACGCATGTGAAATGTGAACAAGCCTTGTGCACAGGAAGGCTGTGGTAGGCGCCTTCCTGCCCTGGGCTGCCTGTCCCAGCTGGACCTCCACCTGGCAGGGCCCGGTCACTCGTTCTCAGGCGCCCTCCCGGCCCTGCTCTCTCCTTCTGTCACTTCTCCTTCCCAGCACCTGTCCTTATGTGGAGACTTGGCTACTCTGCTCCCTTTGGCCTGTTTCCCAACCTACAGTGGAAAGGGGGGCCCTGGGTGCCAGCGCCAAGAGCCATGGCTGGTCCATGTTGGGGGCAGTGATGTTTGTTGAGTGATTCCACCACTGGTGACCTCGCCCCTCCTTCCCTTCCCTGAGCGGACAGTGTGTGATCTGCCCTGAGCCAGGTGCGCCACCAGGTCTGGGAAGACAGACATGGACCACGGTCCTTTAAGGAACCCTTGTCACATGACTTGACCCTCGTGATCCCTCATGGTAGCTTTTCTAGGCAGGCAGCATAACCCCATGGGTGTGGAGCTGAGTGAACGTCGGGACAGTAAAACTGATGGCCAGATATGCCCAGACCTGGGTCTGCGTGGCCCAGGTGCCTGTCCTCTCTCTCCCTTGGCCCGTTTCCTGTATTCTCGGCTGGCAGGGAGGGGCTGTGGCGGGAAGAAGCGGCTGTCGAGTGCACTTAACTTGTTTTGGGGGTGAAAGCTGAAATGGGGGCGTCTGGCACAGGCCAAAGAAAACTGTCTGCTTCGGAGCTGGTCTTATGGTGGAGAATTAAACACTTATCAGAGAGAGGCTGTAAGTGTGCAGGGGCCATGCATGGAGTGAGGGGGCTCCAGAGGCCAACGCTCAGCTGCCGGTGCCGGAGTTGGGGGTGGGGTTGGTGGGGAGCCAGGGGAAGAGTGGACGCAGTAGGGGATGAGTGGGCTTGGGGCCTCGGGCTCACGGGCCTGGCCCTTGAGGCTCTGTGGTCACCTGTGTCCACTCAAATAGCACACTGGCCTCATGCCCAGCAGGGTGCCAGGCCTGGGGCCTGGAGAGATGGGGCAGGGGCTGAGTCTGGGCTTTGAAGGGCCTCAGCTGCTGGGCTCAGGCATGTGAGGATTTGGGTGTGAGCAGGGGCTTGGCTGGTGAGCGAGGGGTGGGATGTAGGGAGCCCGGGGGGTCCACGTGGGACCAGTGAGCAACCAGCTGGAGGTGGCAACGGGCATTAACAGTGTGAGGAGAGAACATGGGGTGGCCGTGGGCTGTCCTGGAGTGGCTGAGAAGACCGGGCTGAAAAGTGAAGCCCTCTGGAGGCAGGAGAGGGCAGGGCTGGGGGGAGGAGCAGCTCCATGCTGGGGGCATAGAGGAAGCTGTCGCATGGGGGTTAGACTCTTACGAAGGTTGATGGGGTGAGGTGAAGGCAGGGCTGTGACAGGGACAGCTGCGTCCCCTTGAAAGGGGCGTGGAGGTGGCCCGACGTCAGGAGAGCGAGCTTTGGTGATGGTGCTGGGCTCAGCAGAGGTGGGCTTCTCTCCCCTCCCCTCTTCGCGGGCCTCTGTCCTGGAATCCCGCTGGTGAGGGCGGGAACTGCACACAGGAGATGCACAGGCAGTGGGGGACGGGGGTCAGGTGGGCTGTGATGGGAGCCTGGCGACCAGCCTGAGGGAGTGCTGGCTGGAGGCCTGGAGGCTGTTGTGCCCAGTCGTCCAGTCGAGAGGCCATAATTGGGGGCGTTCCTGATTGAGAGCAGGGCCATGGGGATTTTGACGTGAGACAGGTGAGATCGAGGTGGCTGTAGGAACAGCCATTGGGCAGCTTGGAGTGGACAGTGGAGGGTCTAGAAACCACCGTGAGGTCACACCTGGAGGGCCTGGCGCTGTGGGCGGAAACCCAGGAGGCTCCGGGCCCCACCCTCCAGGCTGGGGGAGGGGGTGCTAGGGGAGGGGCTGCTTGGTGACATGCTGTCCTCTGTCCCCACAAGGTACGACCCGAGGCACAACCGATGGTTCCAGATCCAGTCGCTGCAGCAGGAGCATGCCGACCTGTGCGTGTGTGTTGTGGGCAAGTACATCTACGCGGTGGCCGGCCGCGACTACCACAATGACCTGACCACTGTGGAGCGCTACGACCCTGCCACCAACTCCTGGGCCTACGTGGCCCCGCTCAAGAGGGAGGTAGGGAAACCCCTCCCATGGGGCCCTTCTTCGGCTGCATTGCTTCCTGGGCTGTGTGGAGGGAGTGGGAGGCATGGCCAGGGAGACCGGCCGATTATCAGAGCCCTCTTCCCTCCTTGGACTGTGCCCTAAGATTGGGGTGGGGGACTCCTGAGATTGAGCCAGCCGCCTCAGGAGAGACCCCCTTCCCCAGAATTCCACCCCCGTCTGGGTCTTGCCACCTTGGCCCGGGTAGCTGCTTTAACCCTGCAGTCAAATGTGGACAGAAGCCTTCACCTTCTCTTCCTCAGCACAGCTGAGATGAGCTGGAACAAGTTGTCAAACCTGAGGGATGCAGGAGGCAGGGCCCAGTGGCCTCAGACCTCCCCCCAACCCCCCACCAAGGACGGGGCCTTCAAGAAGCCAGAAACACTTTAGAAGTTATATTTTACATGTTGGTTTGTTTTTTTAAATCATGTGTTTCCTACACAATACTTTGGTTTGTTCCAGCTTGAAGATGTGAAAAATACGTTCATTGTGCAAAAGTGATGCTTTAATGGGGGTACCTCTCTCACCTTATGGGCTTGCGGTGCTGAGACCCTGGCCCCCAAACCAGACATGAGACCCCAGGGCAAGAGGGGGCCTTGCTGGTCCCTGCTGCACCTTGGGTGCCAGTGCCTGTGAGCACCGCTGGGCACCCTGACTCCCCCAGCAGAGAAGATGGCTCTCCTCCGGGCTCCGCTGCACCGGCCCCGAGGCCTTGGCAGGAGCTACTACCTCCCTGACCCTCTTTCCTCCCCTCCCCTCCTTTCCCCTCCTTACCTATCACCCTTTCCTGAGCCCCAGGGCCTTAGACTCCAACTTCAGGAGCCCAGGGGTCTCCCTGATGGGCCCAGTTCCTCTCCAGAGTCCGTGAGGCTCCAAGGAAGGCCCGGGGCTCCCACCGCAGTTCCTCCCAGGCAGGGAAAGCCAGCCTGCCCCCTGCTCCTTGGCCTCTTTGGGGAGGAAGCCCCTCTGGAGGGCACTCCCTGCCTGTTCAGAAGAGGGCAGGTTTTTCTTGGGAAAGACCAGGGGTCCTTGAGACCTAGTGGGCGGTGGTGGACCCTGAGCTCTGTCCTGGAGGGGAGTGGGGGAGGGGCTCCAGGGGCTCTTTGGACGGCGGGGAGGCTGCACTTCTCAGCGTAGCCACAGAGGGGCAGCCTCAGCCTTCAGCCAGCTTCTCCCTTGTGTCCAGGTTCCTAACTTCCTTCATCCGTTCGTTCCTTCAGCAGCTATTTATTAAGCACCTTCTGGATACCAAGTCCTGGGGATCCAGTGGTGATAAAAAGTGACCAAGGTCCTCCCATGGTGTTTGCAACTTAGTGGTAGAGACCACTCTCAACCACTGAACAGATGAGTAAAGGACCTTGAGGGCCGAGCTGAGTGGTGCTTAAGGAGGGGCTTCGGCAGGATGGACCTTGCTGGACTGTTTGGGGAGGGTCCGTCTGAGGAGATGTCAGTGAGACCAGGTCCACGGAAGACAGGCAGCCATTGGGAGAGGCAGGAAGGACCTTCCAGGCCGGGAGGAAGAGGGGAAGCATGGGGAATGCATGTGAAGAGAGGGTGTTAGGGGAGCAGGGCCAGGGCACTTGGGTGATCAGGACAGAGGCGAGGGGTGGTGTGGGCTGTGGTGGAGGCTGTGGGGGACGAGGGAGATGGGCAGATTCGACGTGTCGCTTGGAGGTAAACTGACCAGACTTGCTGATGGGTTAGGAATGAGAGGCCATGGAGACTCCCAGGCCACCCGTGTGAGCAGCTGTGTGGTGGCTAGGCCGCTCTCTCAGAGCACAGGTGGGCTCAGGAGTGAACAGGAAAGGAGGGGCTCCATGTGGAAAGTGACAAACATGAGATGCTGGGGACATCCGGTTGGAAGCCAGGCTCGGGGATGTCAGCCTAGAGATGGAGATGGGCGGTGCTAGCCATGGGCGGGGTGATCAGCTCAGGAGCAGGGGCGGTGCCAGGCCAGAGGAGGAGAAGAGAGGCAGGGGGCCCATGGGTCTGGAGATGTGGGTGTGCAGCCACTGCAGAGGCCTTCAGGGTGTCTGCAGGGCCTGTAGCGGGGCGGACACCTTCCTCCCTCCCTCCCTCCCTCCCTCCCTCCCTTCCTTCCTCCCTCCCTCCCTCCCTTCCTCCCTCCCTTCCTCTCTCTCTCCCTTCCTCCCTCCCTCCCACCTGTCTCTCAGGGTCCCACCCACGTGGCATCCTTAGGAACTGGTCACTGATGTGCCCCCAGTGGACTGAGAGCTCCCTGCCCCAGCAGCGGGCAGAGTCCTCCAGTCAGAGGTTCTCTTCTGCACGGCCCAGACCTGAGGGTGGCCATCCCATGCTTTTGGAGGAGAGGAAGGAGGTCTCGGCAGAAGCCCTTCTCTGCTCACTTAAAAACCTTCCCAGAGAACTTGCACCTTCAGAAAGGTAGAGTAGATGTGTCCTTCTTGGTTCCTCCTGCTCAGTACAACACAGAACTCTGGACGTTATGTGTAAAACAAACTCAGAAGACTCAAAAAGGTTGAAAGAAGATGGCAGACCAGCTAGGGATCTGGGGACCTGAGGATACCTTGATCTGAATGAAAATGAAAAGACAACATGTCAGAACTTCCCTGGTGGTCTAGTGGTTAAAAATCCACCTTCCAATGCAGGGGACTCGGGTTTGATCCCTGGTCAGGGAACTAAGATCCCACATGCCGCAGGGCAACTAATCCCATGCACCACAACTAGAGAGAAGCCTGGGCACTGCAACGAAAGATCCCACATGCCACAACGAAGATCTTGCGTGCTGCAACTGAGACCCAATGCAGGGCTTCCCTGGTGGCACAGTGGTTAAGAATCTGCCTGCCAATGCAGGGACACGGGTTCGAGCCCTAGTCTGGGAAGATCTCACATGCTGCAGAGCAACTAAGCCCATGTGCCACAACTACTGAGCCCGCGTGCCACAGCTACTGAAGCCCATGCTCCACAACAAGAGAAGCCACCACAGTGAGAAGCCCACACACCACAACAAAGAGTAGCCCCCGCTCACCACAACTAGAGAAAGCCTGTGCTCAGCAACAAAGACCCAATGCAGACAAAAAAAAAGACCCAATGCAGCCAAATAAGTAAATAAATATTTTTTTTTTAAAAAAAGAAAACATGGCAAATTTTGTGGCACCCCAGCTACAGCTGTGCTGAGAGGGAAATTTGTAGCACTAAAAGCATACAGTAAGAAAGGAAAAAAAAATCTTAAATCAGTAATCTAAGCTCCTTAAGAATCTAGAAAAAGAAAAATAAGAGCATAATGAAACCCAAAGCAAGCAGAAAAAAAGAAATAATAAATTACCAGAGCAGAAATCAATGAAGTTAAAAGCAGAAAAACAGAGAAAGTCAGTGAAACAACTGGATCTTCCACAAGATCAATAAAATTGACAAACTTCTAGGAAGCCCGACAAAGAAGAAAGGGAAGACAATTTAAAATATCAAGAATGAAATGGGGGCATTACTGCAAACCCTGCCAACGTCAAAAGGATAATAAGGGGATACTGTGAACAACTCTACGTGTGTAAATTCGACAACTTAGATAAAATGGACCAGTTCCTCAAAAAACACAACCTATAACTCACACAAGACTAAGTAGAATATGAATAGGCCTATACTTGTTAAGGAAATGATTTGCAGGTCTAGATAGTTTAATTGGAGAATTTTACCAAACAGTTAAAAGTTAATACCAATTCTGCATGATTTTTTTCCCAGAAAATAGAAGAGGGGGAATACTTCCCAGTTCATCTTCTGAAGTTAATATTACCCTGATACCAAAACCAGATAAAACAGTCCCCCCGCAAAAGAACAAGTCTGTCATAGATACACATATATATGAATGTTCTTAACTAAATATTAGCAAATAGAAGCTCCTCTCCCTGCAAAAGAAATTCATGACCAAAGGCTGGTTCCATATTTGAAATTCAGTCAGTGTAATTCACCATATTAAAAACCACATGATCATATCAGAGCAGAAATAGGATCTTATAATATTTTGCATCTATTCATGATCAAACTCTCACAAAGTAACAATAGAAAAAAATAACAGAAGAATTACCTTGACATGATGAGGAGCATCTACAAAACTCCAACCACTACGTTATACTTACTGGTGAGGACTGAATGGAATGCTTTCTCCTAAGGTAAGGAACAGGGCAGAGATGTCTGATCTCACCAGTCTTATCACAGTCCTGGAGGGTGTAGCCAGTGAAATAAGGCAAGAAAAGAAAACGCACACAGGTTGAAAAGGAAGAAATAAAACTGACTCTACAGATGACAAAATTGTCAAAAAATCTAAATGTACCCCCCAAATTCTTGCATTAATAAGTGAGTTTAGCAAGATTGCAGGATATCATATAAACATATAAAAACCAACTGTATTTTTGTATACTAGTAATGAACATGTTGACAGTGAAATTAAAAATACAACACCACTTACAATTGCTCAGAAATGAAATGCTTAGGTATAAATCCAACAAAACATTTTTAGGATTTATATGATGAAAAGTATAGGTGCTGATGAAAGAAAAGAAGATGTTAGTAAATGGAGAAACATATCATGTTCATGAATTCCAAGACACAAAGATGTCAGTTCTTCCCAAATTGATATATGGTATACAGCACAGTTCCTATGAAAATCCTAGCAAGAGTTTTTGTAGATGTAGATGAGATTCTGGAATTTATATGGAAAGGGAAAGGATCTAGAATACTTCAAGTAACTTTCAAGAAGAATAAAGTGGGAAGACTCCATCTACCTGGTTTTAAGACTTACTACGTATATACTTGATACAGTAATTATGACTGTGGTATTGGCAGAGGGATAGATCCGGAGATCAGTGGCACAGAATGAGAACTCAGAAATAGGCCCACAGAAACATGCCCAGCTGAGTTTTGACAAAGATGCAAAAGCAGTTGAATGGAGGAAGGATTACCTTTCCACAAGTGGTACTGGAGCAACTGGACATCTATAGGCAAGAAAATGGACATTGACCCAAGTCTCACACCTTACACAAAAATTGACTCAGAATGGTGCACGGACTTACGTAAAATACAAAACTCCACAGCATTTAGAGAAAGTAGAAGAAAACATTCGAGGTCTGGGGCTAGGCAGTGAGTACTTAGACAACCCCCAGAGAATGACTCATAAAGAGAAAAAATGATAAATTGGACTTCATCAAAATTGCAGAACTTTGCTCTGCAAAAGTCCCTGTTTAGGAGGATGAGAGGAAGCTGCAGGGTGAGAGAAAATGTTTGCAAACCAGTACCTGGGAGAGGACTAGGATCTAATATGTGTAAAGAACCCTCAAAACTCATTGGGAAACACACACACGGGGACCCGCCGGAAAGAAGGCAGAAGACGGGAGGAGACGCTTCAACGGGGAGGATGTAGACGTGCAGTTAGGGGATGCAGACTGGACGCCACAGCAGGGAGACTGCCTGTCGAGCGGCTGAAATGGCAAATGTGACAGTACTAGGTGCAGTTAACTTCCAACTGCCATGTGACCCAGGAGTCGCCATCCTGGACATTTACCCCAGAGAAACAAAAACTCTGAATACATACTTACAGCAGATTTATTGGTAATAGCCAGAAACTGGAGACCAGTCAGATGTCCTTCCATGGGCGAGAGGCTCACCAAACAGGCAGGTACACGGTGCAGAGCAATCGCTTGGAGTCGGAGAGGAACTCTGGGTCTGCACATCGACGTGGGCGGCCTGTCACAGAGGTGACATACCACATGATCCCATTCAAGCCACACTCTGGAAGCGACAACGTGGGGAACAGGTGGTGGTTGCCAGGGACTGGAGGCTGGGGAGTGGATGTGACTGTAAAGAGGGAGACAGAAACGTCCTGAGTCTTGATGGAGCCGACGTCAGCACCCAGGCTGTGATGTTGTGCTGAGGCCCACAAGCTCTTCCCCTGGGGAGTCAGGGTGAAGGATGCGGGGTGGTTGTATTTCTTACAATTACATGTGGATCTACACTTACCTCAAGATGAAAACTTTAGTTAAAAAAAAAACACCTCCCCAGATGCCCACCATTGGTGGGAGAGGACCTAGCCCCATGGTGTGTTTCCTGCCCACTGCTCTGTCCCCTGCCCTTTGCCCCATCCACCTCTCCAGCCCCTTGCTGTGCTACCCACAGCCTGGGTGTCAGTGACCGGCCCTGTAACACAGGCCCTGGGGCTTCCCGGTCCTGCAGGACATCTCTGCTGGCAGAGCACACGGGCACAGCAGGAGGCCCTTGTGGGCTGTGAGAGGGGGGCCTGGAGGCAGTGGGGCCGGCTGGGCAGAGAGGGTGTGCCTCCCGGGTGCAGTGGAAAGCAGGGGTGAGGTTGAGGACCAAAATCTAAAGTAGGGGGTGAGTTTTCTCCCATAACTGAAGACTGCTGTTTGTTTGATTTTGTATCTCACTTTTGTGCTCACCAGGTCATATCATTTGTTATTTGCAAACAAGCAGATTTTTTTTAAATTTTAATTTATTTATTTTTGGCTGCGTTGGGTCTTCGTTTCTGTGTGCAGGCTTTCTCTAGTTGAGGCGAGCTGGGGCTAGTCTTCATTGCAGTGTGTGGGCTTCTCATTGCAGTGGCTCCTCTCGCGGAGCGCAGGCTCTAGGCGCACAGGCTTCAGTTGTTGTGGCGTGTGGGTTCAGTAGTTGTGGCTCGCGGGCTCTAGAGCGCAGGCTTAGTAGTTGTGGTGCTCAGGCTTATTTGCTCTGCGGCATGTGGGATCTTCCTGGACCAGGGCTCGAACCCGTGTCCCCTGCATTGGCATGCGGATTCTTAACCACTGCACCCCCAGGGAAGCTCCAAACAAGCAGATGTTGAAAGTGGAGTCAGGGGTGGGGGAAAGGTGGAGGCGACCAAGGGCCTCACTGAAGACAAGGCTTTGATTTCCTTTGGGTCCCCGTGCAGCTGTCACCTTTAGGGGCAGGGGAAAGACAGAGATTCTGTTCTTACTCTTGTAGAAGCGCAGCGTCACCTCAGGGCCCTGAATCATCTTCCACTGGGAAGAGGTCGGGTGGGGGACAAGGATGGTGTGCCCAGCGAAGATCCAGTCAGACCATGAGGAGGATCTCGGCAGGGCTGCACACACACACACACGCACACACGTGCACACACGCACACCCCCGGTTCTCCCGGCCCACAGGTGTACGCCCATGCGGGTGCCACACTGGATGGGAAGATGTACATCACGTGCGGCCGCCGGGGCGAGGACTACCTGAAGGAGACCCACTGCTATGACCCGGGCAGCGACACCTGGCACACGCTGGCTGACGGGCCAGTGCGGCGGGCCTGGCATGGCATGGCCACCCTCCTGGACAAGCTGTACGTGGTCGGGGGCAGCAACAACGACGCGGGCTACAGGAGGGACGTGCACCAGGTGAGCGGCGGAGTGCCTACCTTCTGCTTGTCACCGATAAAAATTGCCGTGGGGGCGGGTTTCCCTTGTAACAGACTAATTTTTAGAGCAGTTTTAGGCTCACAGCCAAGTTGAGCAGGAAGATTTCCCGTGTGCACCCAGCCCCCACACACCACGGCCTCCCCAGGCTCAGCATCCACCAGAGGGTGTCATTGTTATAACCGATGACCCTACACTGGCCCGGGGTCACTCCTGGTGATGCACATTCTGTGGGTTTAGACAGATGGCATGTATGCACCATTAGAGTATCACACGAAAGAGTTTCACTTGTCTTTATTATTATTAAAAACTTTAATTACATAAAGTTAATGTAACCACATTGCAGAGCTTTGAAAAAATGGAGAAGGGTGAAGAAAAACTCCCATAACCTGGCCCTGTGCCACTAGCTTCAGCCCTGCTACCTGTGCATGGTTTCCACTTAATTGTACTCAAAGAGCATCATCCCATTTGGTTTCTGGCTCAAGTTTGTTGTGGGCATGTCTTCTAGTTTGATGACCACCCCACCCCCACCCCACCCAGTGGCTGTGCAGAATTCCACCAAACTGGTGACGTTTGGGTTGGTCAAGTTGTGGCTATCCCAGGTAACATTTCAAGTAATATTTGCTTTATAGAGCTTTTGGGTATTTTGGGGTATTTCCTGAGGTGAGAGCAGTGGTTCTCTTAAGTGTGGTCCCCGGGCCAGCAGCACCCACATCACATGAGAACTCATAAGAAATGCAGATTCTCTGGCCGCTCCCAGACCCACTGAGTTGGAAGTTCCTGGGTGGGATCCTCCAGTGTTGAGAACCATTGGGCTCTAGCGTTTTCGTTTTCTATTGCAGCCAGGACAAATCACCACAAATTTAGTCACTTAAATCAACACAAGTGTGTTACACGTCTGTGGCTCTTACCAGACGGCAATCCAGGGGTCTTTCCTTTGTGGGGCCTGGGGAGGATCCACAGCCTCCTCACTTAGGGTGTCGGTGGAGTTCGGTTCCCTGTGGTTGTAGGACTCAGGTCCCGATTCCTTGGCTGCTGTGGCCTGAAGCCCTTCTTGGCTTCTAAAAGACTCCACGTCCCCCGGGTCAGGCCCCTTCCTCTTCTAAGCCAGCAGCGGCAGCTTCCCCTCCCTTTTCAGCCCCCATCAGACTTTCCCTTCTGTTTCCAAGGGCTTGTGTGACTAGGTGGGTCCCCCCGAAAATCCAGGATAACCTCCCATCTCCATGTCCCCACCCTAATGAGTCTGTAGGGTCCTTCTTGCCATGTAAAGTAATACAAGTCCCAGAGATCTGAGCACAGGCTCCTTTGAAGGCCATTCCTCCTCCTGCGGCTGGAGAACCAGAGGGGATCATCATTGAGTCAGAGGGTAGTGTCCGAGTGACTCTTGATAATTTTGCACGTTGCTGTGCTGGCTGGTCAGACAGGTGCACAGCAGGACAGCTTCACCACGCCTCCACCAGCCCCGGGCTTGTGCCTTTTCTTCCCCAGTGGCTGCTGGTTAACAGCTGACAATTTGTCCCTGATGTTTTGTTTTGCATTTCTTGGATTACTGGTAGGCTGAACATTTTCGCATGTATTTGTTTACTGTTTGGAGTAATTTTGAAGAGAACAGATTTTTTTTTTTTTTTGGCTGCACTGCATGGCTTGTGGGATCTTAGTTCCCTGACCAGGGATCAAACCCAGGCCCCAGCAGTGAGAGCACTGAGTCCTAACCACTGGACCGCCAGGGATCCCCCAAGAGAATGTTGATGGTCATCATGAGTTAGCAAGCACCTGTTTCATTTTATCTGCACCTCCCCCATTGCGGGGTGTGCATGGGGTCTGAGTCTTCAGCTTCAGTGGCGGAGGGGAGTGAGCTGGCACCCCCAGACCAACTGGGAGACACCCACACTTCTGGGGCCACAGGCTGGCTGAGGGGCCAGAGCGTCAGCCTGGCCCGAGCCCTTCCTCCGGGGGGTGCGTTTGCCCACAGCCCCACTGCGTCCCTCAGCCTCATATGTGAGCCTGGGGCCTTGCCTTGCAGGTGGCCTGCTACAGCTGCAAGTCCGGGCAGTGGTCATCCGTCTGCCCGCTCCCAGCAGGGCACGGTGAGCCCGGAATCGCTGTGCTAGACAACAGGATCTACGTGCTGGGTGGCCGCTCGCACAACCGGGGCAGCCGCACTGGCTATGTGCACATCTATGACGTGGAGAAGGACTGCTGGGAGGAGGGCCCGCAGCTGGACAACTCCATCTCGGGCCTGGCGGCCTGCGTGCTCACCCTGCCGCGGTCCCTGCTCCTTGAGCCACCACGCGGGACGCCTGACCGCAGCCAGGCCGACCCGGACTTCGCCTCTGAGGTGATGAGTGTGTCTGACTGGGAGGAGTTTGACAACTCCAGTGAGGACTAGGGTCCCAGGCCAGGTGGGGGGTGCGGGGGGTGGTAGCTCCCAGCTTCCCCCACAGCACTTTGCCCTGGAGCACTTGACCCCAGGCTAGCAGCGGCCTTCCCTCCCGCCACCTCCCATCGGCAGGTATTTTTGGGGCCCTGCAGACCTGTGGCTGTGGATCACCCCATAGTGGGAAACCTTCGGGAAGGGCTCGGTCCCCTGAAGTTCACCAGGCTCTCTCCTCCTCAGCAGGGACGGGCTGTGCCGCCACCAGCTGTCCTGGCCTCCCTGCTCCCTGGTTCTGGTTCCTACTGGGCCGAGAGGGCGCCCTTCTCCCAAGGGACCTGGGGACTGGCCCCTAGTGAGGGGGCCAGAGCACATCTTGTCCCTCTCGTCGGCAGGGAGGGGGCATGCTGAGCCCATCGCCTGCCTAGCAGCTCCCAGGGCCGGAGGGGGAGAGAGATCCGTCAGGTTGCCTGAGGCTGATTCTGTGATAAAATGATGCCCTGTAGCTGGGCTTTTCGGCCCCCATGTTGTTGATAAATGAAATAAATCATCTTACACGAGGTGTGCATTGCTTTCCTTTGGCCATGGCCTCACTTCCTTTCACAGCCTGTCCAAGGCTGCAGCCCTGGAAGCTTGATTTCTGGGGGGCAGAGCTATTGGGGGCGATGGGAGGCCGAGAGCCCACCCCCAGGCTAGAAGGGTGTCACCAGGACGCCCGCCGCAGTCTGGTGACAGCTGGTTGCCCGCCCACTTGAGCATTTTCCCTGGTGAGGACCTCTTCTCTGAACTTTAGTCCAGTCCCAGGTGGCCATCTCAGCCCCAAGTAAAGCCTAGCACCTGGGGAGGGAGAGAGAGATGCCTGGGCCTGCCCACCTCCTGCATCTGAGCATGTAGCGGGGAGGGGGCGCTGCATTTCCTCCAGGTGAGTCTCCAGGGCCGTGCTCCAGCAGGTGGGACCTGTGGGCAGGCAGGGCTTCCAGCACCAACCTCACTTCTGCACAGCCCAGCCTCCATCTGAACACCCCCCCTCCTTTGGGGTCCTCATACCACACCCCCTGCAGACCCCTAGGCCCGGGGATGGATCTGGATGAACCCCCAGTGCTCTGTTCTCTGTTCTTTCCCGGCCACCTGGGACAGCTGGGTCTTTGTCCCCGTGCCTTGCCTAGAGCCTGCTGCCCTGGCGCCCTGCCATGGAAGAGGGGGGCAGAGGGACGGTGTGTGCTCCTTGGTGGGAGGAAGGGCATGGGGGGTGCAGGCAGCCAGCTGCTCTGGACTCCTTTGGGGGTACCCTAAAGATGGGTGTGGGGGCGAGGCAGTCACTGTGTGTGTGACTGCTGTCTTGGGGCCCAGGTACCCCTGAGGAAACGTGCCCTACTCCCTAAGCCCACGTGACATCATGCACTTACACTTCAGGTGGCAAGCCCAGGGTTGACCCTGATGGTCGCTTCCAGTGGGACAGGATGGCCACTTCTCCAGTGTCATCCTCCTGCTCCCAAGGGTGAGGTGTGGGAATGTGAGTTTGGAGTAGGAACCCAGCACTTCCTGTCTCTGCCAGCACCTTGCAGGCCAGGGCTGCAGTCCCTGCAGACCCCAGAGGTTCCTGGGAAGGAGAGCCAAAAATGTCCGCCTCCGCCCCCAAAATGTGTCCAAGGTTGCCAGTGCTATCTCCCCACCCAGACACCAAAGCACAGCTTTTGCAAGAGACCTCTGGTCTGCAGTGGAGGCGGGGAAAGGTCTGTGAGGCCCCACAGGGCATGGGGTGGGGTAGACATGAGCCCTGGAAGGGATCCTGAGAGCTGGGCAGCAGCCTAGCCCTGCCACTGTCCGGTCTAGCATTCACCCACCGCCAGCAGCCCACCAGGTCCTGCCCCTGGGCCCAGGCAGCCAGCTTGCCAGCTTGGCAGGCTTTCAGGCCCTGCATTCAAGCCTTTGCTTCACTCGTGGCTCATCCCTTTCTGTCTGCAAAATCCTCACCCTTCAAAGTTGGCCTCCCCCAGGAAGTCATCCCGGTCAGAACCGGTCGGCCCAGGCTCCTGGCTCCCACGGTCTGCATGCTGGTCAGTCATATGGGTGCCTATGAACCCCCAGCTTCCTCAGCCTGGTATTCACCTGGCACAGGCTGGGCAGACAGACGATCGTCCACTCCACCTGCACTCAGTTTCCTGATGGAGATGTGGTGGTTGGTACAGACGTGGGCCCTGCCCTCAACACCTGAACTCACCATCAAGTGCAAGGTGGCTGCGACAGGACATAGGTGGGGGGCTGTGGGTCTGAGACGAGGCTGGTGATGGTCCTGTCCTGCGGGCACCAGACACAGGTGGTACACGGATGGGGTGGGTAGAGATTTGTGACATTCAGGCATTCAGGTGTTGCCCCCACAGAGGTGGGGTTGTGGGGCGGGAAGCAGCCCTGGGGAGAGATGAGGGAGTTTGAGATGCCTGTCCATGAACCCAGTCTAGCTAGGGCGATGCCTCTAAAGTCAGGAGTGCAGCCACACAGACCTCTGCTGGCCTCCATTGCTGGCAGCCAATGGGGGTTCCATGGGAGGGGCCCAGGCACTGCTGAATTCAGGGCCATGGCCAGGCAGAGCTGCCCAGAAGTGGTTGGCCTTTTTACTTGTCCCAGAGAAGTGTTTGCATTCATGACCACATGGGTGCAACTTCCCTGCCACCCTCCCCAACTGTGCCTCCATCCTGCACCAGCATGGCTCAGGGAAGAGCCCTAACCTCCGAAGCTCCCTCCCATCCCAACTTCTGCCAGCCTGGTGATGCCCACAGCCTTGGGCCTTTCAGTGGCCCTTATTCCAGGCCCCCTCTGCCAGCCCCACCCTTCCAGATGGGGCCCCCGCATAACTGAGGCAGGACACCACCTCCCCTCCTCAGCAGCTGCCCTCTCCCTGCCCAGGCCCTTCCACCAACTCTCAGGTCCTCAAAAGCCCAGCTCATCTTTTCGGGGACCGGTCTGCCCCCCTTTTTGTTCCATCCCCAGTCCTGCCCGTCCTGCCCACCCCATGGGCCTGGGGTTGGGTCTGACCCCTCTGTTTCCTGGGCCCAGTGTTCCTCTTCCTCCTGGTCCCCCTAGGCCCTCCTCACCCCATTTCTCTGCTGCCCCTGCTCTGCTCTGTGCTGTCACCCCACCCCTCCCGAGGCAGGAGCTCCCACGACTCCAGCCCTGACTCCACCTTCTGGACTTTCTCCTTGGTGACTAGCGGCCTCCAGCCCATCGTCACACCTTGACAGGGGCGGCAGGCAGGGTCTCAGTCCTGGAGCTGTCCCCCCACCACCACCATACCGCCTACCTCAGCCTCCGACACCTGCCTTTACCTCCATATTCTCTCAGAGCCCGCGCGGAGCCATTCTGCTCCCGGCATCTCTCCAGTCTGTTTCTACGGGGGCCCCTTCACCCAGGCCTCTCTGGTCCAGACCGAGTCTACCCACAGGCCTCAAGCATCCGGCTCCGCCGTCGCTGCAGGCTTTGATTGCGCCCGGCGCTCGGGAGGCGCTGACCGCACAGCCGGACGTAGAAGGGCCTCACGAGGGGAGCAGAGGCCGGCTTGCAGTCTTGACCTGGAGGTTCCGAGGCGCCGCTGGCCAGGGGGCTTTCGTGCGTCGCGCCTGGTCCCCACCCGCTTCCCGCCCCGGGCCTGGCCTCGCCGGGAGCGCGCAGGGGCCGCTTCTCTGGTGGGTGTCTGGGGAAGGGAGGGAAAGGCAAGGCGACCGGTGATTCCTCGGGAGGGCCCCTTCCAAGTTCGCCCCCAAGTTTGCGCGCGGCCGCGTGGGGGCGGGGGCCGCGCGGAGGGGCGGTGGCGCGGCCGGAGGGTGGGGTCTGGCGCGCGGGGCGGGCGCTGCCGCCTGGCCGGCCGCGGCTGGCCCTGGATCAGGGATCCGATGTGGAATTTCCTGCCCGGCCCGGCGCCCCTCCTGCCGCCCCCC
>NW_021703765.1:60987744-61042673 GCF_005190385.1 Monodon monoceros | reverse complement strand
GGGGGGCCGCCGCCGCCGCTGCCGCCGCTGCTGCTGCTGCTCTGGCTGCTGCCCGGCCCCGCGGCGCCCCAGGAGCTGAGCCCGCGCGGCCGCAACGTGTGCCGCGCGCCCGGGTAGGAGCCGGCCGGGCTGGGGGAGGGGGCCGAAGGGACGCCCGGGGCCGGGGGGAGGGGACGCCCAGGACCTCCCTGAGCCAAACGCGCGGGCCCCTCGGGCCGCCCTCGCTGACCCCGGCTCCGCTCCAGGCCGAGCCCGGGCGCCGGGCCACGACGGTGCGTCCGAGGATACCCCGGGCGAGAAGCGGGCGAGGGTAGAACGGAGGGCAGCGGACGCCCAGAGGGCTGACACACGGGGTTCGAGATTTCAGACCCAGGAAAAGGGACCCTTGGGCCGGATTGTGAAGGCCGTAAGAAGACGGGAAGCTCATTCCAAGCCCATGGCATGGCATGTGCAAGGGCCCAGACACACGAGTGTGGCTCGAGCCGTGATGGAGGGAGGGTGAGCGTCCAGGAGAGATGGAGCGAGGCTCCTGAGGGAGCCGCGGAGGTCTTGAGGCAGGCGAGTCGGAAGGACAGATTTGTGTCCTAGAAAGAGCGGGCGCGGGTGAGAAGAGGGTGGTTATGGAGGTGGGCGTCGAGGAGCCTGAGCTCAGAGTGGCCCAGAAGCGGGAATAGAGAGACAATGACGTGCGCCGGCATCGGGAGGTTGGGGGACTCCCGGGTGGGGATACGGGGTGCAGAGGGGCGGCACAGAGGTGGGCGCCACGAGGAGCCGGGCTGGGGAAGCCACTGTGGGACAGGAGGGGACAGGCCCTGCCGGAGGGCGCCGGGCCCAGGACCTTGCGCGGAGGTCGAAGAGCGCAAGCCAGGACCCAGGAGTGGGCGCAGGAGTCGGAGGACCCGGTCGGTCTGTCAGAGGCCACTGCGAGGTCAAGGGCATCTCCGCGCGGGGGCGAGGAGCCGGCGTGAGGGGGTGCCTTGTCGCGGGCCGGGGGCGCCAGGCAGGCGGGAAGCTGGAGAAGCATCACGGGCTCCTGGCGGGTGCGGTGGGGGCGCCCTGGGCCGCAGGGCCCAGGGAGGCCGCGTCCGGGGGCAGGCGGTCGCGGCAGACAAGGGGCTGTGAGGGGCCGCGCGGGGTTTCCGAGCTCGGATCCCGAGGCGCGCAGACCCCTCCCCGCTGCGAGCCCCGCCTCTGGGGCGGGGGCCGGCCTGGCCCGCCATCTGCTTCACATCGACGCCGCCGCCGCCGCCTCCCGGGCCTCCCGGGCCTCCCCGGCCCCAGGAATGTAGCGGCTGTGGCGGGCGGGGCCGCCTGGGGAGGGGGAGGGCGCGATCGTCGCTGGCCCTGTCCCTCCGCCTCGGCTCTCCTTCCCTGTGGGGGTCCGTGCCGGGGGTGGGGGGTGGGGGGATCCGATGGCAGGCCAGAGCTGTCCGGAGCCTGCTCCACTCCCCCTCTCCCCGAGATGTTCCATCAGGCGGCCTGTTCCAGTAGCCAAGAGCCTGGGTTGGGTTTCAGATCCTGGTGCCACCTCTCCCCATCAGAGTGGCCCCGGGCACAACGCTTAACCTTTCTGGGCCAGTCCATACTCCTGTCCAGTGGGGGTGGTGGTGGTAGAGGAGGGATGACGGTGATCCTGTGTGGAGCTGGTTAATGGGAAAGACGGCACTCCCCCATCCCCCCCAGGGTCCGGACCATCTCTTCATTACCTTCCCAAGGCTGGGCCTTGCCAGGCTCCCATTAGCGTTCCCTCCCCCCGGAGGCAGGAGGACTAGGGCAGGGAGCAGCTCTCAGTCAGTAAAATCCCATACACTTAATGTGTGCAGGCCTGTTGTTGGTGCAGGGATACAGCTGTCCTGTGTGGAGGAGATTTACAGCAAATCATCTGACATCTGGCAAGGGCTGGGGAGGAGGTGTTCAGTTGGGGAGACCCAGTGGGAAGTGATGAGTGAGAGAGGCCTGTGGGAGAGGAGGCAGAGCAGGGTGGCATCTGGGGCAGGGCCCTGAGTGCAGAGGGCCTGTTGGAAGCACAGGAAGGAGCCCTGGGGGCTGGGACAGGGATGGTGGAGGAGAGGCCACAGGGCGATGGGAACCCCCGTGGGCTTTGCACAGAAGAGGGGCAGGATGTGACCTGGGTTGGCTGTCAGGTGGCAGATGAACTGGGGCAGGAGGGCAGAAGGTGGGAGAGAACCAGGGAGGGTGAGGGTGGCTCTCACAAGGCTGGGCGGGGGACAAGTGGCCTGTCCCATCCTAGATCCAGTTTGGAAGGTAGAGCTGGCGTGTTTCTCAGTTGATCCACTCTGGGAGAGAGCAGAGTCTCCTTCCAGCCTCCCAGCCTGGAAGGACGGTTTTTACCCTGAGATGGAGAAGACTCGGGGTGGGAGGGGCTCGTGGGGAGGAGGGCCCCCCTCGAGGCCTCCGAGGCATTGTCAGTGTCTGGATGGGACCTAGGGAGCTTCCCCAGGGAGCTAGAGTGGACAGAGCAGGGGAGGGAGGTGGGGGGGTGGGGCAGAAACCAGGGGAGGGGTGCCCAGGGGGGAAGGAGGAGAGTGGGGCAGGCATGGAGTCCCAGGGGGCGTGGAGGCAGAGGAGCTTCCTGTCTGGACTGGGGAGAGAATGGGACAGACACTGGCACAGTGAGCAGGCAGTGCTCTTGGGGAGCTTTGCCGAGGTGGCTTGGGCAGGTTCAAGGTGAAGGTTTAAATCACCGCAGCTTCATTTGCAGTAACAGTGATCTATGGGGGGGCAGCCTGCAGCACAGCCTGCTTGCTGAGGGGCCTGGATTGACACCCCAGCGTCCTTCCATAGTGTAGGAGCTACCCCTGCACTGGGCCATCTTTCTTGTCATCTCATTTTCATAAGATCTGAGAAAAAGGGCCTGCCAACCTAGCCCAGCCTTTTCTGCCAGCCCGTCCCAGAAGGAAAAGTCCCACAGACTCATCCTCCACGTGGGCTCTGTCCTGCCGGGGAGCAGGGTTGTTAGCTCTGTTGGGTGGGGCCTGGGCACCAGCCATGCTGGGAGGACCAGGTGAACTCAGAACTAGAGCCTGCTCAGCATGGGCTGGAGCTCACAGCACAGCCTCGGCTGAATTCATAGTTTGTGCTGGACACATCTTGACTCTCTTAATCCTCCTGCCAAACCTATGGGCCCCATTCTACAGATTTAGCAGCTGGAGCTCAGAGAGGTAAAGTTCTGTGCCCAAGGTCACACAGCAAGTGGCAGACCCAGTCATCCAATCCAGCTTAGTGTGGCCCTAAAACCAGGCTCCCAACCTGATTACAGAGCCATGCAGCCAGGTCGTCCAGGATGGAAGGTGGTCAGTGTTCCTGGGCCATCCCAGCAGGCCATCTGGTGAGGCTGCCTGCAGGAGGGACCTCTACAGAGGCTCTCCATCTGGAGACCTGGGTTCATACTGGCAGAAGAGGCAGGAGGGTGATGGGCCCTCGGACCTGGGTCTCCCTACAGATGGCCATCTCGGAGCTGGGTGGGTGGGGACAATGGGGGCCAGAAAATCCAGGCCTGCTTAGAGTTCCTGACTCTGGTTTCCAGTTTTATTTGTGGAAAATAAGGTGGCCCATTCCTTGAAGTTTGGGGTTTTATGGATCCTGTTCCCCAGGTCCCATATCTTTGGCCCAAAGGAGAATCCAGCCCTTTCTGGAAGAGGGGGCTCCCTTGGAGTCCGGGGGCCCCATCCAGGGTGTGGTGATCATTTTGAGCTGGGAACGGTTGGGGGGCATCTTCTGAGGGGTGTGATATGGAGCAGCTGCAGCCTTTCCCTTCTCAGGCCATCCCACCCCCACCCCAGGGTCCTCAGGCCCCTCCCACCTCCTCCCATCACCATATCCCGCTTCTAGATTCACATCCTTCCCAAGAGGCCCTCTCCTTTTCTCTGAAGTGTGAACGGTGGCTATGTGCCTTTAGCATTTGGCTGAAGTTCTAGGTCTGATGGGACCCTGCAGAACTGCAGCCTGAGTGTCTGTTCCTTCTCAGCCTCCTTTGCCCCACAGTGTGGGCACACCCCACCTCAGCCCTCATGGCCCTCACCAGTGGCCATGGCTTCACTTGGGCAGGGCCTCCAAACCTTTGTGCCTACACACCCCATAAGCCCAGGGCTTGGGAGGCTGCACCACCCTGATATGGGACACATAAATTTTTTACCTCCTACTGTACCTTGTAAAGCCAAATAAAATTAAACAAGATTTTATGAAATTTCACGGAGAGGACATTCTAACGTTGCCTTCCTCCAGCCCAAGTCTCGCCCTGGTGCTCTGCAGCCCTCAGTTTTACTTTCCTTACTCAGATGGAGGACTCCCTGGGTGTACCTTGCCCCTCTCCAAGTGGACACCTCGCTGTGTCCACCACACTCAGAGACAACCCATCTGCCTTGGTGCTCCAGTTGGGCATCCAGATGTGCCCACCCGGCCCAGCCAGTCCTGGCACTGCCCAGGTCACGTCATATCTGGATCCCTGACACCCATCTGGCCAGACCCCCCACCCCCAGGGATGCCCTAGATCTCCATGCCTGAGCAGGTCCTGGAGGCCCAGGGACCTTTGCCCCACCCCCACCTCACTGCTGCCCCTCCTGGGACATGTGGGGTCTCTTCTCTGGCCTAGTGGATGGGGGAAGAGGGCACAGATCAGGAGGAGTGGCGAGACCCCTTGTAGAGGGAACTGGGAAGTTCTTGGAGGTGGTCTGCCATCTGCCGCCTCCCAGTGTCTGCTCTAGAGGGCTGGAATTTGTGTCTTACTCGCTTCGAGTCTCCCAAACCTACAGCAGTGCCGGGCACACATGAGGGCCTTTATAACCACCTCCCTAGGGCAGGGTGGAGGTTACTGGGGGACCCAGCGAGGACTAGGAGTGGGTCCCGAGCTCAGGCGCCCTCTCTCTGCCTGCAGCTCCCAGGAGCTCACTTGCTGCGCCGGCTGGAGGCAGCAGGGGGACGAGTGTGGGATTGGTGAGTAGGGCACCCTGGGACTTGGGCAGGGGGCGGGGTCACGGAGAGGAGGGATAGTGTGGAGGCTGAACTCGCAACAACTTGGGCGCGTCTCGTCCGCAGCTGTGTGCGAAGGCAACTCCACGTGCTCGGAGAACGAGGTGTGCGTGCGGCCGGGCGAGTGCCGCTGCCGCCATGGCTACTTCGGTGCCAACTGCGACACCAGTGAGCGCGGATTGTGGCGGGCGGGGCAGTGGGGCAGGATCCCAGAGATGGGCGGGGCCTGAACTGGAGGCGGGGCCTGAGAGTGGGCGGGGCCTGAGTCGGGAGTGGGTCCCCGGGGGCGGGGGGCTGGACGCGGGCAGGTTCGGGCTGGGTCTGGGCCCCGTCGCGAGCACCTGGGCCTCCCACCCTCTCCGCTCGCTCTGCAGAGTGCCCGCGCCAGTTCTGGGGTCCCGACTGCAAGGAGCTGTGTGTCTGCCACCCACACGGGCAGTGCGAGGACGTGACGGGCCAGTGTACATGTCATGCGCGGCGCTGGGGCGCACGCTGCGAGCATGCGTGCCAATGCCAGCACGGCGCGTGCCACCCGCGGAGCGGCGCGTGTCGCTGCGAGCCTGGCTGGTGGGGCCCACAGTGCGCCAGCGCGTGCTACTGCAGCGCCACGTCGCGCTGCGACCCACAGACGGGCGCGTGCCTCTGCCACGCAGGCTGGTGGGGCCGCAGCTGCAACAACCAGTGTGCCTGCAACACGTCGCCGTGCGAGCAACAGAGCGGCCGCTGCCAGTGCCGCGAGCGCACGTTCGGCGCGCGCTGCGAGCGCTATTGCCAGTGCTTCCGCGGCCGCTGCCATCCGGTGGACGGCACGTGCGCGTGCGAGCCCGGTTACCGGGGCAAGTACTGCCGCGAGCCTTGCCCTGCCGGCTTCTACGGCCTGGGCTGCCGCCGCCGGTAAGCGCGGGCCCCGGCCGGGGAGGGAGAGGAGGGGCAGGCGCCGAGGGAGCCGGGGTGAGGCGGCCGGGACCCCGCCTAGCCTCCTGCCCCTTCCCCAGATGCGGCCAGTGCAAGGGCCAGCAGCCATGCACGGTGGCCGAGGGCCGTTGCCTGACGTGCGAGCCCGGCTGGAATGGCACCAAGTGCGACCAGCCGTGCGCCACCGGTTTCTACGGCGAGGGCTGCGGCCACCGCTGCCCGCCGTGTCGCGACGGGCACGCCTGCAACCACGTCACCGGCAAGTGCACGCGCTGCAACGCGGGCTGGATCGGTGACCGGTGAGCAACCCGTGTCCGCCTCAGACACGCAGCCCCCAGCCGGCCTCCCCCGATTGCCCTCCGCGGAGGGCTCTGTGGGCTTAAGGGTCGTTTGCCTGTTTCTGCTGACGCCTCCTCTCCGCGTTCCGAGGTGTGAGACCAAGTGCAGCAATGGCACCTACGGCGAGGACTGCGCGTTCGTGTGCGCCGACTGCGGCAGCGGCCACTGCGACTTCCAGTCGGGACGTTGCCTGTGCAGCCCGGGCGTCCACGGGCCCCAGTGAGTGCCTGGGGACCCAAGGGGTTTGAGGGGTCTGTATCCGGCACTGGGCTCCAGCCAGACCCCAGGTGCTGCTGCGTTGGCCGACCAGGCGGGACCCAGGCTTGGCCCCTCAGCCTTGGCCCCCATACTTCAGCTAGGGAGAGACAACAGGCTCTTTGGGGCAGTTTCCTGCCCTGGGGTGGAGCCAGCGCTCGAGCGGGATCTAGCGACCAGGTCAGCCTGTGGCCAGTGGGTTCCTTGAGGGCTGCAGGGCTGAGGTGACCCGGAGATGATGTGGAATGAGCAGGGACCTCCACGTACAGCCAAGGGTCTCGTCTGGCAGCCCCTTTTCCCCCCACAGAAGAGTCAGCCCCAGCAATGAGCACTGCGGCCAGTGTCCACGGCCCGTCCCCCAGACTCCGTCCCACTGGAGTGCACACATTTGTTTCCAAAACATTGATCGCTCAGGGTGTGCTGGAGGTGGGGGTGGGCTGCAGTCCCTAGAGAATGGAGAACCCGGGGCCGGGCCGGGGCTGGCTGGCCGCGGGGCCGAGGGCGGGAGGCGTAACCGAGGGCCGCTTGGCTCTCTCAGACCCCACGACCCTCCCTGACCTCGCGCCCCCGCAGCTGTAACCTGACTTGCCCGCCCGGGCTCCACGGCGTGGACTGCGCCCAGGCCTGCAGCTGCCACGAGGACTCGTGCGACCCGGTCACCGGTGCCTGCCGCCTGGGTGAGTGGGTGAGGGCGACCCGGCGGGGGCGCGGGGGCTGCCGGCACCTCGCTGACCCTGTGACCCCCACAGAGACCAACCAGCGAAAGGGCGTGATGGGTGCGGGCGCGCTGCTCGCCCTGCTCCTCGGCCTGCTGCTCTCGCTGCTCGGCTGCTGCTGCGCCTGCCGCGGCAAGGACCCCGCGCGCGGGTGAGGCTTCCAGCTCCCTCCCTTCCCCGGTTCCGGCCGCGCGGGGTCTGCAGCGCGGCGCGCCGTTCCCGGCCCCGCCCTGGGGGGCCCCACCCTTCGTTAGCTCAGGCCCCGCCCTCCTTGAGGTTCTGCTCCCTTGGGCCTCTCCGGGCCTTAGGCCCCGCCCCTCCGCTCAGGCCCCTCCCTCCCTGTGGGTGGGCTCCCACGGGCTCGCCCCGCCCCTCTGGCACAGGCACGGCCCCGCCCCTTCGCTCAGCCCCCGCCCCCGCAGGGAGCTGTCGCTTGGGAGGAAGAAGGCGCCGCAGCGCCTATGCGGGCGCTTCAGCCGCATCAGCATGAAGCTGCCCCGGATCCCTCTCCGCAGGCAGAAGCTGCCCAAGGTCGTAGGTAAGGATGACGTAGGTAAGGAGTCTCCGGGGAACACCCTCCGACGCAGGAGGCTGCTGGGAAATGGGTGTGACGGGGTCGGTGTAGGAACTGCAGGGCCTTGAGTGTCGATGTGGGGGCGTGGGGAGGTGCGACCAGGGGGAGGAAAGAAGGATTGCAGATGCAGGGGAGCCCTGGAGGAAGGCAGGGGTCCTACGTGTGCGGGCAGGTGTGGGCCCTGTCTCGGTGACTGTGAGTGACTGCATGTGTGGTGTGGTGGGGCAGTGTGGACTGGACATCCGCGGCCGGTAGGCCCCCGCAGTCTGCGGGAGTGAGTACACTGTCGGTCCTGGTGCGAGCCGCAGGTGGACGCGGGCACCTGTGAGTGGGAATGCCCTGCCACAGGAAGACCCGCCCCCGGCCTGGATCCCCAGCTATGCCCTGGGTCTTTCCTGGAAAGTGGGCAGGCTGGTCCCTCGGCCCCCACCCTACCTCAGGACGGGGCTGGGTGCGGGGCGATGCTGCTTCTCTCCTTCTGCCTGCCCTGACTCACACTGGGGTGGAGTCCCTCTGCGTCTTTCCCACTTGTTTCCAAAGATGAGGGGGATGGGGAGATGAAGTCTCCTGGGAGGTAAAGATGCAGACAGCTGAGAAAACCCCTGGGCCCACTCAGCAGAGTGGGATTTATGGGCACAGATGTGGGGGCTGGAACCCACATCCCATTTGTGAGAGGGGGACGGGCTGGCCAGCCTCTGGGATTCCCCCGTTGTGGGGTCTATGTCTGTGGAGGCTGTGCCTAGGGGTGCAGCCTGCTGAGACGGCTGAGGCAAAGGGTGGCTTCACCACTGCACATTTGCATTCAAAAACTGCTGCAAGACAGGGTCTGAAGCGTCGCTTGGAGGCCCTGATGGGCTCTCCCAGCCAGGTGCTCTCTCTTTTCCCAACTTTCGGCCCGACCTCACTCAGCTCCCTGGCCGTACACTAGCCTGTTGAATTGCCTGTCCCACCCACTATCTTGGGGTAGGGCTGGTTTGGGTCCCTCCATCATTTGTGGCAGGAGAGCTGGCGAGGGCACTGGCTGGGGCAGGCGGGGCCCCTGGCAGCTATGCCTCCCTCCTTCCCCAGTGGCCCATCACGACCTGGATAACACGCTCAACTGCAGCTTCCTGGAGCCACCCTCGGGGCTGGAGCAGCCCTCGCCATCATGGTCTTCCCGGGCCTCCTTCTCCTCCTTTGACACCACGGATGAAGGCCCCGTATACTGTGTACCCCACGAGGGTGAGTGCCCCTCTGCTTGGGGTGAGGACCCCTCTCGCTCTGACCCAGTGAAAGGTGCCAGCTGAAATTTTTGTGCTCTAAGGGACAGGCAGCATGGGGAGGAAGGGCTAGTGATGCTGTTAACTGGGGGGTGGATACACAGTTGAGGTTGCAGAGTGGGCTTCTTTGCTGCCCAGCACCAGACTGGGGTAGGGTCTGGGGAGGTAGCCACAGCCCAGGTTCACTTCTGGAGAGACCAGGCAGAGAAAATTCCGGGCCTGGGGAGGAGGTGGCAGAGGAGACAGGAAATGGGGTTTGCAGGATATGGGGACACACTTTCACCTGAAGCCTTGGCTCACAAACATCAAGAAGCAGCCTGAATAGCTGGGCTTCTGGCCTCTCTCTTCCCCAGACCACCCCCCTGAATGACCTTGGGCAGGTGACTAACCTCTGAGCCTTAGAAGGCCTTTCTCTTAAAGAAGGGCTATGAATCGAGGGTCAAATGTGGTGATGGTGGCCCCCCAGGCTGGGGATGTGGTGGGGGAGGGGTGCGAGTCCAGGCCGAGTTGGGGCTGCAACCCAGGAATTAGCCCCACTACCCCAGCCCTCCACCTCCGGGGCTCTGAGCTAAGTTTGTGGTCAGTGCAGTGAATGTGCCAGGCATGTCTGGATGCCACGGCGACTGAGCGCCAGCTGGGGCGGGAAGAGGAGGGGAGGTGGGGCGCCAGCGAGGGTTTGCTCTTGGATGCTGGGGGGCCAAGCTCTTTCCGGAGGAGGTGACCGCCCCGCTCGTCCCTTGTCAGAGGCGGCAACCGAGAGCCGGGACGCGGAGGTCCCCATCGCCCCAGCCCCTGCCCCTGCCCCTGCCGAGGCGCTGGCTTCGTCCCCTGCACCGATGACTACGCCCGCGGAGGAGGCCACGCCCCTCCGCGCGTCCTCCGACAGCGAGCGGTCAGCGTCGAGCGGGGACGGGCCTGGCGGGGCGCTGTATGCGCGTGTGGCCCGGCGTGAGGCCCGGCCGGCCCGGGTCCGGGGCGAGGCCCGAGGCCTGTCGCTTTCGCCATCGCCCGAGCGCAGGAAGCCGCCGCCGCCCGACCCCGCCACCAAGCCCAAGGTGTCCTGGATCCACGGCAAGCACGGTGCCGCCGCCGCGCGTGCGCCGTCGCCGCCACCCGCGGGCCCCGAGGCCGCTCCCAGCCCCAGCAAGAGGAAACGGACGCCCAGCGACACATCGGCGCGGCCGGACGAGCCCTGCAACCCTAGGGCTCGCGACCCGACGCCGCGACCCCCGGGGCTGGCAGAGGAGGGGCCGGCCCTCGCCGCACCCTCGCCGCCCCGGGCTCGAGCGCGGGGCCGTGGCCCTGGCCTCTCAGAGCCCACGGACGCTGGCGGTCCCCCGCGCAGCGCACCTGAGGCCGCCTCCATGCTGGCCGCCGAGCTGCGCGACAAGACTCGCAGCCTGGGCCGCGCCGAGGGGGCCGTGGGCACGCAGGGCCCCCGAGAGAAGCCGGCGCCGCCGCAGAAGGCCAAGCGCTCGGTGCCTCCCGCCTCGCCGGTCCGCGCGCCCCCCGCGCCCGAGGCCCCAGGGCCCGAGAAGGCGGCAGCGGGCGCGCCCGGATCCGACACCCCCCGAAAGAAGACCCCCATCCAGAAGCCGCCTCGTAAGAAGAGCCGGGAGGTGGCGGGCGAGCCGGGCCGGGCGGGCGCGCCCACCCTGTAGTAGGTCGGCCCCGCCGTGCCTGCAGCTCCTCGGCTTAGCAGCGCTGCTTGTCACCCCGCGTCCCGTGCGCGCCCGGCGTCTCCCGCGGGGGCCCCAGCCCAGAGCAGCCTGGCGGGAGGCTGCGTCTCACTGGCTCAGGCCCAACGGCCGTCCTGGATGGGGTCCCGCGCTCGGGCAGGAAGCCCCATCCCAGTGGCTAAGGCCTGACAGACGCTTTGCTGGCCCCTCCCTTCTCATGGCCTGCCTGTGGAGGGCTCCCACCAGCCCGGGTCTCAAAGGCCAAGGGCAGGAGGGCTCTGCCTAAAGAACACCTCTTACTGGCCAAGAGTGCCTTGGCTGGGTCACCTTCTCACTGGCTGAGGCCAGAAGCACTTCCACCCTGGCAGCCTCTCTGTGGCCAGGGCCTGGCGCCTCTGGCTGGAGGTTCCCTTCTGTGACCCTAGCCAGAGGCTACTTCCACTGGCCGAGCCCCAGGGCATCTGGTTGACCGGAGCCTGGGGAGGAGGGCTGGTCTCTGCTCCTCAGGAGGCTTGGCTGTCTCCCCACCCACCCCAGCCCCACCCACGCTCTCCCAGCCCCAGCCTCCCCAGCCCTGGCCCCTCCGCTGTCGAGCTGGTTTTGATGGCCTCCCACCACCCCACATGCCTGGGAATCCGAGGGGCAACTCCAGTGGCCTGTGGAGATGTATTTATAGGCCCCCGGCAGGGCTGCTCCCACCCCATCCGGGTGCCCCAGGATGGGCTCCTCCCGGCAGGGGCTTGGCCAAAGCTTTCTTAATAAAGTGCCTTTTTTCTCCCCGTGCTCTGACTGCTTCCTATCTGCGGGCCTCTTGACGAGGATGTCCCCCCAAAAGAAACTGTGCCAGGATCCCTCGACCAAAGTGGAGCCTGGGAGCCCAGGTGTGGGTCTCCCAGGACCATGTTGGAAGTGGGTCATGTCCATCTGCCCATCCTTCACCTATTTATCAAGTTTATTGGGCACCCACCTCGGCCCACCCCATCCTGGACTGGCAACCTGGGATGAAGAGTGTGTAGGAGCAGATAGAGTGGCACCCTTGGCTACGAGGAAGGAGCCAGCGCATGGGGCTGCTTCTGCCCTGCACCTTCCCCACTGCCTACTGCTGTTATACTTGGGGCCTCGAGCTGTTTGGTGTGGCTGGGGCGGGTCAGAGGCTGGGGCCAGGGGGTAGCGGGCCACGGGCACAGCCTCCAGCCGGGCCGCATCTGGCACAAACAAGACAGTCTGGCACCACACAGAGCCCTGCTGTCCATCTCAATGGGCTCCCTGTCCTCAGCCGGAAACTCTCCCGGCCCGAGAGGTGGGGGGAGGGGGAGAGCCCGCCTGGCCCAGAGCCCTGGCTGGCCCTGCTGGCAGTGTCCCCCCCTCCCCTGCTCCCCCGCCTAACCTCGGCCTGCTCCCACTCTGGCCTGGCCTTCTTTCTGTGGCCATTTGTCCTAATGTCTTCACTGCTTCTGGCCCTCAGGATGGCCTCGCAAGTGACCTTCCTGAGTTCCAAAGCCTCACTTTTCTACCGTGTCCGCTGTCCCTCATCCATCTGGGCTCCTCCCATCTCGCTGCCTCTGCGTAGCAGGCGTCTTCCTCACCTTTTGCTGCCAGCTCTTTCGACCAGGAGATTCTGCCAAGATTCTCCATTTATCTCCCCATCCCCACCCCATAGGCCCCAGCACGACCAGAGTCTGGCCAGTGCTGGCAGCTCAGGGATCTCACCTGGCAAGACTCTTGCCCTCTGGCCAGATGCCACGTGGAGGTAAACGTCAGTGACATGTACAGGGGCTGAGCCACCTGAGTGGAGATGGCCTCATGGCACAGGCGGGACATCTGGCGTGGCTCCCGTGGCCGTAGTCCCTGCATCTGGCCTGGTCAGGCAGCACGTGGAAGGCAGGCTCCCTGTCCCCGGGGCACGCACCTTCCCTCAAGCCAGCTGGGCACCCTCCCAGCCGTGGCCCTGCGCCTGGCCAGCCTCATCCCTTCTGGCACCAGGCCATGCTGGCTGCCGGGGCTCAGAACACAGGCTTAACGTCAGCCAGGAGGGGCAGCTGCCCAGCTGGGCTCAGCAAGGGCAGGGCAGTGGCTGAGGAAGGTGGTGGAGGGCAGTGAGGTGGTTCGGGCCACAGTCTTGCCATGTACCCCCCACCCACCATGTGCCACCCTGCCGCTCCCCAACCCCTGAACCCCTGCTCCAGCTTGCCTGCTCCCTGGCCTGGATCAGCACCGTGTGGGGCGACCAGAGCTGTCGCATCAGCCAGGCCTTTCCTGAGGCCCCTCCACCGCCTGCTCTGGGAGCCTCCAGGCATCCAAGACCCTGAGCTTCAGGAGCCCGTCTGTGTGGGTGCCTCACAGAGCAGGAGCACCTCCCGTGCTTCTGGCAGCCAGCCCTGCCACCCTGGGGGCCAGATGCTGTGGCCTGGAGACCAGGCAGGACCCGGCCCAAGAAACCCCCCAGGATGATCCAGTAGCTGCCTGGAGAGGGAGCTGCTGGGACCCCCCTCCCCACCCCCATAGGCCTGCAGCAGTGCTAGCTCCCAGGGCAGGCGCCACAAAAGGGAACCGCGGCTGCTGGAACCTCCGTTGCCATGGGGACGAGGACCACAGGACCCACATCTGGTAGCGATTGAGGAGGAAAAATTATGAGTCGTGGAAAACGCAAATATTTTTTGTAGCACAGAGCACAAAGGAGCGGGAGGAATGTGGGACTGGAGAAGGCCTGAGCCCTGCCGGCTTTCAGGCGGGGACAGAGAACATATCACACAGAGGCAGAGCTACACCTACACACACACACACACACACACACACACACACACGCACACGCACACGCATGCACACAGACGCACCGTCAGACACACACACTGAAACATACCCACACCTACAACCAGACCCAAAGAAAAACAGAGATACTCACCACCAGTACACTCACCCCCCTGGACGGAAATGGACAGTCCCGCCAACACAAACACACAGAAACGCTGAGACAGAAGCCCTGCCACACTGCACACACGGACCAGAAGTACCAGTGAAACACCAGGAGAGACGCACACACTGAAGCAAACATGCGTGTACAGGGAAGCACACTCACCGTGCGAGACACACACAGACAGAGAAGACTCAGCAGGGACGTCCCCGGCGGTCCAGTGGTTAAGACTCCGAGCTCCCACTGCAGGGGGCATGGGTTTGATCCCTGGTTGGGGAACTAAGATCCCACAGGCTGCACCGCAAAAAAAAAAAAAAAACCACTCAGCAGCACACACGACACCACCAAGCTCGGGGCACCGAGACGGACATAACCCTGCAACGCAAAACACACTCTCTAACTTACAGAAGCGTCGGGATAGACACAGACCCTGCAACACACGCACGCGGACACACACACACAGCCAGACCCATAGCAGCACCAAGAGCACTCACTCAGTCCACCACACACGCAGGAGAACCGAGACAGGACGACGATACTGAATTTATCTGAGCCCCATGCCCGAGATTGCACCCTGCTGCAAGCCCAGAACAGGCTAACCCTGAAAGGCCGTGTTGCCCTCTCACGTGCCAGACCCCCTCATTCTTCCTCGCGACTTCCTTGATCCCGCCTCTAGAAAACCCCAGCCACTGCCTCTCCTTGTGATGTTCCTTGTTAGTGAACCTTCCTCCTGTTGCTGTAGCCGGAATAAAATCATCCCCTGATCATCTCCCCCCATGGTTCTGCCACCCCGACCCTTGTCTTCAGGTCCTGGGCACCTGCTCCAGGTAGCGCCCTCCTGATGTGCCCTGGCCCCCAGCAGCCCCAAGGTCCTGTGCTCTAGGCTCTTGTCTGTTGGGAGCACGGTAAGAATTTGAGTTTGATCCTTTTTGAGGGTTTGTTGATTTCTGGTACTGGATTCTTTTGGGTTCATAGTCTGACCATTTGGTCTTGTGTCTGTTAGTCTTTTCTGTTCGCCTATTTGTCTGTTTTGAGCTTAAATCAATTAAGAGTTAGTACCCGCTGGGAAGATGGTTTGAGGTGGTGATAGATGAAAGAGCCATGTGGACACGAAGGGTTCCTTAAGGCCACCGGAGAGGCTGTGACAGGAACAGGGGCTCCTGTGACACACCCAGCAGTTGGTACCTCTGGGGATGCTCACCCAGACGCTTGGTGGTGCCCCGCACAAGAGGGCAGTGGTGAAGGGGGTGGGGTTAGGAGAGCAAAGGTCTGGGAGCAGAGAGTGAGAGTCCAAAGACAGGTGAGGGTGTCTGCAGAGGACAAGGAGGAGGGCAAACGGGAGCATGAGAGGGAGTCTGGGTGGAGGAGATATCGGATGGGGTCCAGACCACTCGTGCACCTAGGCAGGTAAATGGGATTTTCACTAAACCATAACAGACTTCATATTTTCTTAACCAGTTTTTCAGAGTTTTTCCTTCCCACCTTGATTTACTTTTTAAAAATTTATTTATTTATTTTAATTTTGGCTGCTTTGGGTCTTCGTTGCTCTGCACGGGCTTTTCTCTGGTTGCGGTGAGTGGGGGCTGCTCTTCGTTGGGGTGCATGGGCTTCTCACTGCGGTGGCTTCTCTTGTTGTGGAGCACGGGCTCTAGGCATGCAGGCTTCAGTGGTTGCAGCCCACGGGCTTAGTTGCTCTGCGGCATGTGAGAACTTCCCTGACCAGGGCTTGAACCCGTGTCCCCTGCATTGGCAGGCAGATTCTTAACCGCTGCGACACCAGGGAAGCCCTTGATTTACTTTTTAAAAAAAATAGTCTTTATTTTTTAGAGAAGTTTTAGGTTCACAGCAAAATTAAGAAAAAAGTACAGAGTTCCCATATACCCCCTGCCTCCCAGTCCCCCCACTATCAACATCCCCCCCAAGTGGGACATTTGTTACAATCGATGGACCTACACTGACACCTCAGCATCATCCACAGCCCATGGTTCACATCAGGGGTCACTCCTGGTGATGTACATCCTATGGGTTTGGAAAAATGTACAATGACACGTGTCCACCATTATAATATCATACAGAGCAGTTTCACTGCCCTAAAAACCCTCTGTTCTCCACCTGTTCATCCCGCCCTCTCCCCCAGGCCCTGGGAACCACTGATCAGTTTATTATCTCCATAGTTTTGCCTTTTCCAGAATGTCATAGAGTTAGAATCACACAGCATGCAGCCATTTCAGACTGGCTTCCTTCACTTAGATGTACATTAAGTTTCCTCCATGTGGGCTTCCCTGGTGGCACAGTGGTTAAGAATCTGCCTGCCAATGCAGGGTACATGGGTTCCATCTCTGGTCCGGGAAGATCCCACATGCCGCAGAGCAACTAAGCCCATGCGCCACAACTACTGAGCCTACGCTCTAGAGCCCACGAGCCACAACTACTGAAGCCCACGCACCTAGAGCCCGTGCGCTGCAACAAGAGAAGCCACCGCAATGAGAAGCCCGTGCCCCCCAACGAAGAGCAGCCCCGGCTCTCTGCAACTAGAGAAAGCCCACGTGCAGCAACGAAGACCCAACGCAGCCGTAAATAAATAAGTTTATAAAAGAAAATAGTTTCCTCCACGTGCGCTCACGGCTTGACGGCCATTTTTTTCTGCGTCGAATGCTTTTCCGTGCTCTGGATGTACAGTTTATTCATCATTCACCTCCTGCAGGAGGTCTCCGCTGCTTCCAGTTTCTTTTTCCTAACGGTCTGACATGCATTTCCAGAGGCAGTGTGTTGGTGGGAGGGGCCGGGCAGGGGGCTTTCAGAGTAGCTGTGCTACTTTCCGAGCGGTGGAGCTCCCGCGGACTGCCGTCCACTCGGGGAAGGGCTCCCGCGAGGCGGAGCGGGATGGTGGCGCCATCTAGCGGGAGGCCTCGCAGCACCTGCCGTCTCCGGTCCCCGGGGCAGCCCAGGGATGCGGGTCCCAGGCCCAGATAGTCCGGTAAAGCAGACAGGGCCAGGGGAGGAGCCAGAGGCCGGTGATAGCATCGCGTGACGTGGGTGTTATGTCACGCTAGACATCGCGGTGACCTGATCCACGGGCACAGGCCCGGACCTCAGCTGGGACCACAGCCCAGCGCTCCCTGCTCTGTGCCCAAGCATCCACTGGCTCTGCCCTCCACGTTCCGCAGGCACAGGGACAGTCAAGTGCGGAATTATTGGACACTTAAAAAAAAAAAGTTAAGGGGCTTCCCTAGTGGCGCAGTGGTTAAGACTCCGGGTTCCCAATGCAGGGGGCCCAGGTTCGATCCTTGGTGGGGGAACTGGATCCCCCATGCATGCCAACCAGCTAAGAGTTCACATGCCACAACTAAGGAGGCCGAGGATCGCAACTAAGGAGTCCGACTGCTGCAACGAACACCCGGTGCAACCAAATAAATAAAATTAAAAAAATTTTTTTAAATTAAAAATAAGAGAAAAAAAACAGCTAAAATTGGGACTTCCCTAGTGGTCCAGTGGTTAGGGCCCCACACTTCCACTGCAGCGGGCCCGGTTTGATCCTTGGTCGGGGAACTAAGCCACGTGGCCAAAAAAAAAAAAAAAAGAGAGAGAGAGAAAGACAACCCAGTTAAGATTATGTTACTTGTATTTTATCACAATTAGTATATATATATATATTAAACAAACGTGACTGTGAGTAGAGGCTGGAGGTTGCTGGAATAAGGACTGTATAGAATATATTAGCCAAATGGTAACAACAGAATTCTGACCATTGGAGCACTGCCTGCCGGTGCCACTTCAGCTGTGCTGGGACAGGCCTTAACTGACCACTGGTTAAGGTCACAGCAGTTCACCATGAGGTGCCATTTGTCCTTTCTGGGTTGAAAACCAGGCCAGTTTGGACTGATAGCTAGAGAAAGAGGGGGATAATCACCCCTTCCCTTAATGCATCTTGTGTAATGGGTTTCCTCGTTCAAGTCCCAGTTTTAACGTATTTTGGGCCATATTAACAATTTTAATGGCTCAGCAAGTCTTCAGGGTCTGATTTGGCAAGGTCAGAAGTAAGGGACAAAGTTTTTTGTTTTTCCTTTTTTAAAAGTTTATTTATTTATTTTTGGCTGCATTGGGTCTTCATTGCTGCACACGGGCTTTCTCTAGTTGTGGTGAGTGGGGGCTACTCTTCGTTGCAGTGCGTGAACTTCTCATTGCAGTGGCTTCTCTTGTTGCAGAGCACAGGCTCTAGGTGTGCAGGCTTCAGTAGTTGTGGCACATGGGCTCAGTAGTTGTGGCTCACGGGCTTAGTTGTTCCATGGCATGTGGGATCTTCCCTGACCAGGGCTCAAACCTGTGTCCTCTGCATTGGCAGGTGGATTCTTAACCACTGCACCATAAGGGAAGTCCCTGCTTTTGTTTTAATATTTATTTATTTGGTTGCACTGGGTCTTAGTTGCGGCACGTGGGCTCCTCAGTTGTGGCACGTGACCCGGTTGCACCGGGTCTTAGTTGTGACATGCATGTGAGACCTAGTTCCCAGCCCAGGGATCGAACCGGGGCCCCCTGCATTGGGAGTGGGGAGTCTTAACCACTGCGCCACCAGGGAAGTCCTGCAAAGTTTTAATTTTATTCCAATTAAGGCTTCTATCTTGATAATGGGCGGCCCCAGAGGAGCAGGAGCCAGACCCTGGAAGAGTAAGGTGCATTTTTCCTTCTGAGCTCTGACCCCTGGGGAAGCCCAGGTCACAATGTGCCGAGACCAGGTGGGGGCAGCCATGGACATTCTGAACTGGGGGCTTTCCTTGGTGGGAGGGTTTGGTGCTTTGGGATGAGAGGACCAGGTCTTGGGATGCTCCTCAATAATTCCAGGTCACCTAGGGCCTCGATAAGAGTAGCGGTTCCTCGGCAAAGGATGCTGTGCAGCCTCAGAATCTGTAGGTGCTCCTCTGAGAAATGATGACATGTGTGTGCCGAGAGCCCTTCTTCCCAGGCATCCTTGAGGCTGGTCCCCATTCCACTTCATCTGCCATACTTTTCCTTCTCTACCTCAACTCTGTACCACGATCCAGAGGGGGAATTGGCAACCTACAGCCTGGGGGCCAAACCTGGCTGGATGCATGTTTTCATAAATAAAGGTTGACTGGACCCCCCCACCCCCACCCCACGAGCACTCAGCGCAGTGTAAAGCCCTTGAACCCTGCCAGGTTGTTTAATAATTGGCCTCCCTCCCCTAAAGTAGCCACTGAGTGAGAGCAGGCCACTGTCCAAGCCACAGATGGCGGAGCGAGGGGAGGGCGGAGGTCGTGCCCAGGAATGCGATGCTGTGAGGGTGGATGGGGCGTGGCCATTGCTGAGAGGCTGGTGCACCTCGTGGAATAGATTATTCTTTTGGGGGCCCAGTTTGAGGGCACTGAGATATGCTGGCCAATTAAAGTGAATCCAGAGCCAGTATAAGCAGGGGCAAAAGCTACTTAGTGCCTTTTTCGTGGTCCAAATCCTTAACTGTGTATTAAATTTTGAAATTCTGATCGAACCAAATCTCAGGCCTGTGTTCCAGATTCTCTTTCTCCCTTGCAGAGGGGTGTGTGTGTACGTGCGTGTGTGTGCACTCTCACAATATAACTCAGAGGTACCCTGTATCCTCTGTAGGTCCTTCAGTGTGTCCTATATCCCATAGGAGGTACTCATGCTGCGGGCCCCCTCCTCCAGGAAGCTCCAGGCAATACTGTCAGTACGAGCCTGAGGCCTTGGGCCATGGACCAGTTAGACACGTTTATCCTAAGAATGTGATTTATTGTGAACACGTGTTTTGCTCTGGGGTGTGGGTTTGGGACCTGGAGTCTGAGAGACGGAGGTCAGTGGCATGGGTGTTGCAGCCCATGTAACTGACCCCTAGTAAAAACTGAGGCTGGGGGGCTTCCCTGGTGGGCAGCCCTTTGCTCCCAGCCACACGTAGTTGCTGAAAATTAAGTGGGGCTCCGTGGGGGAGGGGGACGCCTGGGAGCCAGTGCCTGGTCTCTCCTGGACGTTGTCCTGAGTGCTTTTTTCCTTTGAAAAGGGCACTAGTTGGCCTTTGTGACCAAATGATCCTGGCCCCGAATTTGCTTTAACCTCTGGGAGACGTGAGATGGGGCTACATATCTGCGGGCCTCAGTCTAGTAACAAGGGGGGCCGCAGGACTTGGGGATTGGCTGGGTCCCCCTGCCGGCTCTGCACACACCTGGTGGCCGCTGCTCACCCCTAATCACCTGAACCCTGGCCCCAATTCCCCACTCCCAGCCCATCCTGAACCCCAACCCTAACTTGGGTCTCTCGGAGCCTTGCCCTGACCATGACCCTGACCCTGACCCTGACTAGCACCCAGACGCCGTGACTGCTGGACTCAGGAAGGTGTCCTCCACTGCTGGGGTGGGCCTGCTGCCCTCCCGTCCTCTTTAGGCTCTGCCACAACCTGCCTGCAGGCGAAATGTCCAGGAGCCCGTGGAGGTGGCCTGGCTGGTGCCCCCCACCCCCTCCTATGTCTGTCATCATGACATTGGATAGGAAAGAACAGTGTCACCCCAGAGCAGTATCGCGGGAAGAACTATGGACCCTGTAGTTTCTCGTTCACAGTGGAAATTGCTTTTTGTACTGATATCAAAAGTAATGTGTCTGTTGTTTTAATAATTCAGAACATGAACAGTCAGTCCTAACCCATCACCTAGAGATCAGTAGCATCTGGTGCGTATATTAGGGGGTCCTTGTGGGTTCCGTCCCAGCCCCCATCCCCACTTCAGTCTTCATTTCTTCTTCTTTTTTTTTTTGAGCTTGCAGGAGACCAGTCCCGCAGGAGGAACACAGCCACTTCGAGCTACTGAGGTTGGGCCCCTTCCCGCTTTGGAGCAGGACAAAGCCCCCATCACGGGTGGTTATTTCCAGGGAAAACCAGAGTGACGTCTCAGGCTCACTGCTGGGCAGTCCTGCTGGCTGCACCCCAAGTCCACCCATCCTAAACGTTAACACACTGTTGACGAATGGGGTTCATCCCAGTGTTACAAAGATGATGGGATGATAGAAAACCTCCTCATAATCCAGCTGTATCTCCGCCACAGGAAAGAAACCCATACAGTCATTTCTGGGACATGCTGAGGTGTGGCTTAATTCTGCATCCAGCCCTGATTTTTCAAAGACCTAGCAAACTAGGCCTACAAAGATAGTTCATTAACAGGAAAAAAATCCGTTGTGGCCAAGAGTCGGCATTTCGCCCGACAGTAAAATACTAGCTCTGTTCCCCCTTAAGTCAGGATGGAGACCTGAGCCCATGGATAATCAGCCAAGTTCGTTCCACCTGCCGTCCCTGGTCAAGGTGGGTTTAAGACATACATGTCCTCCAGGTGGCACGGAGCCTAAATAAGGTGTTTGCCCAAGTTGTTTTCCAGGAGCCTGGAGTCAGCTGCATCTAGTTTGAGCTGATATGGTTAAGCCTGGATGGGACCACCCACCCTCCACTGCGCCTGCGCCTGACCTTTCCCGCATCGCCTTTCCCCAAGCCTCGGACTGCCCTGCTCCTTCAACCCACAAGTGCCCCAGCCCCTGGCATTCGGGGAGGCAGCTCTGCAGCTAGTGCTCTTCATGGAGCTGCAAACCTTGGCGGCTCAGCATTTTCCTTGCTGCATGTCGGGCAAGACAAGCCTGGTCAGGGAACTAACTTAGCGGCCAGTCAGGAGGTAAGTCCGGACGACTTTTTGCCTGTGGCTCGTCCAAGGCTGGTACTGAGAGGCTGTGGCCGGGTCTGGGCAGCGGCCTGGTCTGTCTGTTCCAGGACCGTCCTCGGATTTCCCTGGAGAGGTGCTGAAAACTTCCTCTCTTAGTTCTGTTTTGCAGCAAAGTGAGTTTGGGGGTTTGGGTTTGGAAGACACTTTTGGGTGAGTAACCTCATTACAGAATCACACATGTGCCTAGATTGCCTGGCAATCCACCCAGGTTGGAGGCCCGCTTGGCGGGATGCTGACAGAGGACACAAGGTTTGCAGCTGCTGAGGTACTGCAGGCCAGGGTTAGAGGCTGGGGCTCTGCGTTTTGGTCTTGTTTGTTCTGGTTTGTTTTGTCTATGATTGTCTTAATTGTTAAGAGTTGGCTACTGGGGACTGAATAAGGACCGATAGGGAGATTTTGCTGCTGTGACCACCTGGAAACAATCCCCTTCAAAATGGGAAGTGTTAATTCAATTCCCCCTTGCAGCCCTCAGGCTGCATTCTCCAAAACTGGGTGATTTTTCAGGTGTAAATCCATAAGAAAAAGATGGTAACACTGTGTGGCCACCATTTCCTTTAGACTCCGGAGCAAAATGGTCTGAAAATGGATCCTTAAGTTACAATACAAATTTGCGACTTGATTTATTTTGTAAACGGGAAGAAAAATGGGATGAAATCGCTTCTGTACAGTCTTTGATGTTACTGTATCAGAATAAGCCTGTGCCGGGCTTCCCTGGTGGCGCAGTGGTTGAGAGTCCGCCTGCCGATGCAGGGGACACGGGTTCGTGCCCCGGTCCGGGAAGATCCCACATGCCGCGGAGCGGCTGGGCCCGTGAGCCATGGCCGCTGAGCCTGCGCGTCCGGAGCCTGTGCTCCGCAATGGGAGAGGCCACAACAGTGAGAGGCCCACGTACCGCCAAAAAAAAAACAAAAACAGAATAAGCCTGTGCCAAGATGTCAAGTTGTGACTCAGCGGGAAAGGAGGCCAAGGAACCCCTCTTGCTTGATTCTGATGAGGAGGATGACTTGCTGCTGCTCTTTACCTACCACCGCCTGAGCCTCAGGCTCCCCCCTCCTACCCTTCGGGTCTGGGGATTGAGAAATAGGAATGGTCTCGGTCTCCCCATCTCCTACCCTCCAGGGCACTCGACTTGGCCAGGGAGCTGCCTAAACTCAGGCCGGGCATTGGTTAAGGGGAGTCCCCGCTGCGGGTGTGAAAGCCGAGAGTGGACAGCGATGGGATGGGAGGGATCCGGGTCCACGCACCTCCTTCAACTTCAGCTTTTTTTTTTTTAATTAATTAATTTTATTTTTTCAGCTGTGCCACGCAGCATGTGGGATCTTAGTTCCCCGATCAGGATGGAACTTGCACCCTCTGCTTTGGAAGCCTGGAGTCTTAACCACTGGACTGCCAGGGAAGTCCAACTACTTATTTATTTAATTGGAAGAACAATATGCCAACTTAGAGAGATGACCAAAGAGAACAGAAAATCTTTCATCGATCCTTGCAACCTGCAACCCGACCTGGGCAGATGCTTGAAATTCATTAACTACCCTCCTCACCTCAAAAAACCTTCGAGAGATGCTGGGTGGAGCCTGGGAGGAGGCAGATCAGCTTCACGAAGGAACCCCTGGTGCCCCGTGCAGCCTGCGGCGAGCGTGGCTTTGCCAACAGCAGATCCTAATTGGGATATGAGTGCTGGGGATGGGTGAAACTCAAACATTATGGAGATCGCATTCTTGCAGGATTGTGAAGAAGGGGCCAAGACAAGGAAGCCTTACTAAAGCAGAGGAGGTAAGACAGAAATCAAATGAGGAGGCTTCAGAATTTCTAGGCGGTGTCTGTAAAGCCTCCAGGCAATACAGATGCAGACCCTGAGGCCCCAAAGAATTCAAAGGTGTGATTCTCATTGGCCAGAGCGGCCCCTGACATACAGAAGAAACTTCGAAAAGTCGGGGGACTTTAGGAACACGTACCTTTCAACTTGTTAAGTTGCCTTCAAAGCTCTTAATGGCAGAGACTAGGTTCAGGAGAAAAGGGAACAACGAAGAATGAATCGGGCCACTCTGCTGGCAGCTGACTGAACCCAGGGAAGAGCCGGACCAAACCGAGGAGGTAAGTGGCCTAAGCTTCCACTTGAAGGGGACACCTGATAGCAGGATCCTGCCAATGTGCATATTGCAAAGAGCAGGAACACGTCCTAAAAGAGAGTCCCGCCCTAAATCAGCCTTTTTGTTTTTTTTAGGCTGTGTTGGGTCTTCGTTGCTGCGCGGGGGGCTTTTCTCTAGTTGCGGCCAATGGGGGCTACTCTTTGTTGCGGTGCACGGGCTTCTCATTGCAGTGGCTTCTCTTGTTGCGGAGCATGGGCTCTAGGCGCGCGGGCTCAGTTCTTGCAGCACATGGGCCCTAGAGCACTGTCTCAGTAGTTGTGGCGCACGGGCTCAGTTGCTCCATGGCATGTGGGATCTTCCCCGACCAGGGATAGAACCCGTGTTCTCTGCATTGGCAGGCAGATTCTTAACCACTGCGCCACCAGGGAAGCCCCTAAATCAGACTCTTGAAGAAGGTAAACAGGTGGTGCATCAGCTGCCTGAGCTAAGCATGACGGTGACCACGAATGACGGGGCCCTGGGGAACCCTTTAAATCCCACTGAGTCCATCACTATGTCCCACACAGAGCCCCGGTGACCATGACGGTTGGAAATCAACTTGACTTTGTGATGGACGCGGGGGCCACTTACTCAGTTTTAAATACCCAGTTTTCTAAACTTTCTTCTGAGACTGTTAGTAACTGGGGTGTCAGGAGAAACCTTCAAAAATCCTTTTCTCCAGCTGCTAGACTCTCAGATGGAGCATACCTTTCTGTACGAGATTTACAAACTAAATACCAGGGTTATCTTTACACCTGGACGAATGGACATTGAAGCATCACAAGAGCAGTCTCTCAGCCCCCAAAGAGAACAGCCTGCAGCCACTGGGAAAGATATCCTGCAGGAGGTGAGTCTGGAGGTGTGGGGTGTGTGTGGGCAGGAGGCTGCGCCTATACTGGTTAGGCTCTGTCCCGGAGCAAAAATTCCAAACTTAAAGCCCTTCCTATGAAAGGAGCCGGCAAAGTGTGGAATTCAACCCCTGCCTTCCTGGAATATGACTTAATACACCCCTGCTGGTCACCTTATAAGACTCCACCTTTACCAGTCCAGAAACCAGGCACAGGTGGATATCAGTTTGTACACCACTTCAGAGCAATGAATCAAATTGTAGGAGATACTTATCTCTAGATCCTAACACTGCTCACTACTTTGTGCAGAGATTTGTTGGTTTACCCTATTGGATTTGAAGGATTTTTTGTTTTTTTGCATAGCCTGGGTTTTGAATCCTGAGTTGTCTGCTTTCAAATACAAGATACAAGAGTTAAACACAAATACTGCTGGACAGCACTTCCTCCGGGATTTAACAATCTCCCCTCAAGATTGGGAGAAATCCTGACCACAGGTTTGAGGGACCCTCACCTAAATGAGGGAGCCCCCAGAATGTGGATGATACTCTGATGGCCAGTCCAACAAAGGACGCCCGAAACCAGAATACAGTTTTGATGGAATTTCCTGGTTGAAGGGGGCGGTAAGGTGTCCAAGAAAAAAGCACAGAGTTGTCAGCCCTCTGTTAGACACTCAAGTTTTGAACTCCCAAGGACAGAAGCTGCTCCTTGATGGAGGGAAGCTCTCTCCAGTGTTGCTGTTCCCACCAAGAAACAACCACGGGGGCTCCTGGTGATGACCGGGTTAGGTCCCACTTGGATCCCCAACTTCTATGTTGTAGCAAAACCCCTTTAGGAAGTTTTTTTTTGTTTGTTGTTTTTGTTTTTTTGGATTTTTTTGGCTGCACCAAGTGGCTTGCAGGATCTTAGTTCCCTGACCAGGTATGGAACCCGGGCCCACAGCAGTGAAAGCGCCGAGTCCTAACCACTGGACCACCGGGGAATTCCCTAGGAAGTTCTTAAAGGGGGAGACCATGACCCTTTAGACTGAAGTCTTGGAAGGATAACCATCCTGAAGACCAGCTCCATCCTTCCTGGACTGGACCTTGGGTGGTTGTCCTCATGACCCCTTCCTTGGTGAAGTTGAAGGGACACAGACATCTCTGGGCTGGCAAATGACTCCCTAGCCATCTTAAGTTGGTTCTCAAAAAGAAGTTGTGTAGGGCTTCCCTGGTGGCACAGTGGTTAAGAATATGCCTGCCAATGCAGGGGACGGGTTCGAGCCCTGGTCCGGGAATATCCCACATGCTGCGGAGCAACTAAGACCATGCGCCCCAACTACTGAGCCTGTGCTCTAGAGCCCGCGAGCCACAACTACTGAGCCTGTGTGCCATAACTACTTAACCCTGTGAGCCTAGAGCCCATGCTCTGCAGCAGGAGAAACCACCACAATGAGAAGCCTGTGCACCGCAATGAAGGGTAGCCCCCGCTCACCACAACTAGAGAAAGCCCGTGCAGCAACAAAGACCCAAGCAGCCAAAAATTAAATAAATAAATTTATTTTTTTTAAAATGCTGTGAGCAAGAAATGAAGGTGTAGGGATTGATGCAGAGCTGACTTTGGTAAAGTGAAACTCTTTAGAAGGCAATTTTTTTAAATTGAAGTATCATTGGTTTACAATGTTGTGTTAATTTCTGCTGTACAGCAAAGTGACTCAGTTATACACATATATATATTCTTTTTTATATTCTTTTCCATTATGGTTTATCCCGGGAGTTTGGATATAGTTCCCTGTGCCATACAGTAGGACCTTGTTATTTATCCATCCTATATGTAATAGTTTGCATCTGCTCATCACAAGCTCCCAGTCTATCCCTCTCCCAACCGCCTCCCCCTTGGCAACCACAAGTCTGTTCTCTATGTCTGTGAGTCTGTTTCTGTTTTGTAGATTGGTTCATTTGTGCCATATTTTAGATTCCACATATAAGTGATATCATATGGTATTTGTCTTTCTCTTTCTGATTTCACTTAGTATGATCATCTCTGGTTGCATCCACGTTGCTGCAGATGGCATTATTTCATTCTTTTTTATGGCTGAATCATATTCCATTGTATAAATATACCACATCCTCTTTATCCATTCATCTGTTGATGGACATTTAGGTTGTTTCTGTGTCTTGGCTATTGTGAATAGTGCTGCAATGAACATTGGGGTGCATGTATCTTTTCAAATTATGATTTTCTCCAGATATATGCCCAGGAGTGGGATTACTGGATCATATGGTAAATATATTTTTAGTTTTTTGAGGCACCTCCATACTGTTTTCCATAGTGGCTGCACCAACTTACATTCCCACCAACAGTGTAGGAAGGTTCCCTTTTCTCCACACCCTCTCCAGCATTTGTTATTTATAGACTTTTTAATGATGGCTATTCTGACCGATGTGAGGTGGTACCTCAGTGTAGTTTTGATTTGCATTTCTCTAATAATTAGCGATGTTGAGCATCTTTTCATGTGCCTATTGGCCATCTGGATGTATTCTCTGGAGACATGTCTATTTAGGTCTTCTGCCCATTTTTCTATTGGGTTGTTTGTTTTTTTGTTATTGAGCTGCATGAGCTGTTTGTATATTTTGGAAATTAAGCCCTAGTCGGTTGCACCATTTGCAAATATTTTCTACCATTCTGTAGGTTATCTTTCATTTTGTTTATGGTTTCCTTTGCTGTGCAAAAGCTTGTAAGTTTGATTAGGTCCCATTTGTTTATTTTTGCTTTTATTTCTATTGCCTCGGGAGACTGACTTAAGAAAACACTGGTATGATTCGTGTCAGAGAATGTTTTGCCTATGTTCTCTTCTAGGACTTTGATGGTGTCACATCTTATGTTTAAGTCTTTAAGCCATTTTGAGTTTATTTTTGTGCATGGTGTAAGGGAATGTTCTAACTTTGTTGATTTACATGTGGCTGTCCAACTTTCCCAGCACAACTTTCTGAAGAGACTTTTTCCCATTTTATATTCTTGCCTCCTTTGTCAAAGTTTAGTTGACCATAGGTGTGTGGGTATATTTCTGGGCTCTCTATTCTGTTCCATTGATCTGTATGTCTGTTTTTGTACCAATACCACACTTTTGATTACTGTAACTTTGTAGTATTGTCTGACATCTGGGAGGGTTATACCTCCTGCAGCATTTTTTTTTTCCCCCCTTAAGATTGCTTTGGCAATTCTGGGCCTTTTATGGTTCCATATAAATTTTTGGATTATTTGTTCTAGTTTTGTGAAAAATATCATGGGTAATTTGATAGGGATCGTGTTAAATCTGTAGTTTGCTTTGGGTAGTATTGCCATTTTAACAATATTAATTATTCCAATCCAAGAGCATGCAGTATCTTTCCATTTCTTTGAATCCTCTTTAATTTCCTATATTAATGTTTTATAGTTCTCAGTGTATAAGTCTTTCACCTCCTTGGTCAGGTTTATTCCTAGGTTGTTTTTTTTTTTGGTGCGATTTTAAAAGGTATTTTTCTTTTTTTACATTCCTTTTCTGATATTTCATTGTTAGTATAAAGAAATCTTGCTACTTTGTTGAATTCACTTATCAGTTCTAGTAGTTTTTGTGTGGAGTTCTTAGGGTTTTCTATATATAGTATCATGTCATCTGCATACAGTGACAGTTTTACCTCTTCCAGAAGGCAATTTAAATATCTTGGTAGTTGCCAGAATGTTCTTTTCTCTTGTGATGCTTTCTTTGTTTCTAACCTCCCAGGCTTGGAAAGACAATTTAATGATTCGGATTTCTCAAACTTTGGCAAAAACAGGTCATCTCTCTAGCTGTTGAATTTGTCATCCAAAACTTCTTTCTGTATTTGATCATGCTGACCCCTTGACTGTGACTGTCACTCATTTTTCAACCATCCCTAACTTCCTTGACTTCAGAGATAACATATCAGATTAGGCTCATCACCTGTCCCATCTTTCCTTGACGAAGCTGAAATTCAGTTCTCTCCTTGTGTCCTCAGATAAAAATAAATAGCCCTGGTGTGTGTGGCCCCCGTCAAGGTCATACTTGATTAGGATATTGTAGAAATGGTTCTTATTTCCCCAGCTTAAGTCCCTTCCATATTTAATTCCTAAGTGTTTCAGCCAAACAAATAAAGATCCAGATGCTCCAACATGTAAAAAGGTAAGACACTGATCCCTGCCTGAGTGTCCTAGATAAAACCCATATGTGTGTGTGTATATATATATGTGTGTGTGTGTGTGTGTGTGTAGATATATATCCGTGTGTATATATATATATGTGTGTGTGTGTGTGTGTGTGTGTGTATGTATAATTTTTTTCTTTGGCCATGCTGTGCAGCTTGTGGGGTCTTAGTTGAGCCACCAAAGATTGAACCCATGCTCTTAGCAGTGAAAGCGTGGAGTCCTAACCACTGGATCACCAGGAATTCCCTAAAATCTCTATAAGTAAGAGCCTAAATTTTAAAAATTAATTAATTAATTATTTTTAAATTTTTGGCTGTGTTGGGTCTTCTTTGCTGCACACGGGCTTTCTCTAGTTGTGGCGAGCGGGGACTACTCTTCGTTGCGGTGTGCGGGCTTCTCATTGTGGTGGATTCTCTTGTTGCGGAGCGTGGGCTCTAGGTACATGGGCTCAGTAGTTGTGGCTTGCAGGCTCTAGAGTGCAGGCTCAGTGGTGGCACACGGGCTTAGTTGCTCTGTAGCATGTAGGATCGTCCTGGACCAAGGATTGAACCTGTGTCCCCTGCACCAGCAGGTGGATTCTTAACTACTGCGCCACCAAGGAAGTCCCAGTAAGAGCCTAAATTTTAACAATATACCTGGCATTCTGTGTGCCCCCTTAGGGTGCACTTTGTGGTTATTTTTTTCTTTGGCCACAGCGCGGGTCATGCAGGATCTTAGTTCCCTGACCAGGGGTCAGACCCACACCCACTGCAGTGGAAGCACTGAGTCTTCACCACTGGATGCCAGGGAATTCCCCTGTCTTGTTTTAATGACCAATTTTGGGTCTATGAATGCCTTAACAGTTGGCCTGAGGGTGATATGTTTACTGGGATCAAATGTTAACTTGAAACCAGACAAGAGAATATTCTCAAATGAGTGCTTAACAGTGTCATTCCTCAAGCCCCTGTTAGGTCTACACCCCTTACCAGCAGGAAGTGGCCAGAGTGGCCATTGTCCATCTTCCTCAAGGTTGAGAAACAATCAAAAATGGGCAGTGGGCTGAACCTGTGTATAATCAGTCAAATCTATTCCACTTGCCATCACTCATCAAGGCCATTTTAAGACTGTGTGCCCTCCAGGTGGCCTGGAGCCTAAACATTAAGGTGTTTGCCCAAGTTGTTTTCAAGGACCTTGGAGTCAGCAGTGTCTAGTTTGAGCTGAGATGGTTATGACTGGATAAGACCAGCCACCCTCCAAGGGGGCCTGCATGAGTGTCTGCTCGGCAACTTTTTTTTTTTTATGACATTTCTTTCTTTCTTTAAAAAAAGTTTTTTTTTAATGCATTTTACTTCTATGCTAACACGTTATATACTTGGTGAGGTACAATCTTTAGTTCTTTTTTCTTAAATTTATTTATTTTATTTTATTTATTTTTGGCTGCTTTGGGTCTTTGTTGCTGCATGCAGGCTTTCTCTAGTTGCGGCGAGCGGGGGCCACTCTTCGTTGTGCTGTGCATGCTTCTCATTGTGGTGGCTTCTCTTGTTGCAGAGGATGGGCTCTAGGTGCACAGGCTTCAGCAGTTGTGGCACGCAGGCTCTAGAGCACAGGGTCAGCAGTTGTGGCGAGTGGGCTTAGCTGCTCCATGGCATGTGGGATCTTCCTGGACCAGGGATCGAACCTGTGTCCCCTGCATTGGCAGGTGGATTCCCAACCACTGTGCCACCAGGGAAGTCCTCAGTGACTTTTTGAACATGCAGAGGCCTGTAGCTTAGTTACACCTGCACAAAACAACAGTCATAAGATCTTTTTCCAATCACCTTTCCCCACCACTCAGACTGCCCTGCTGCTTTACTCTTCATCCCATAAGTACCCCAGCTCCTTGCCTTTGAGGAGACAGATCTGAGGCTAGTTCTCCTCGTTTGGCTACAGACCTGGGCGTCTCAGCATTTTGGTTTGCTGTGCATCAAGCAACCAGATGCTGTATCAGTGAGGAATACAATTGTGGGGAAGGACAAATGTGAGAAAAGCAGCTAAAGTCCATAACAAGAACTCAGGAAGTTGAATGTCAATGGCTGAAATGGCTGCTCAAATTCCATTCAAGGCCTAGGATCCTTTTATTTTCCATTCCACTATGTGGGTCTTTGTCCTCAATTATCTCATGGTTGCAAAATGGCTACCACACCTCCAGGCATTGCATCCAAGTTCCAGGAAGAAGAGAGGAGGAGGAAGGAGCAGTATCTCCTATCAGGAAAGCAGACTTCCCCAAAATCTGTAGCAGACTTTGTTGGTCAGAACTGTGACCACCACAGCTGTGATGGTTTTAGAGGCCAAAGCGTTGAGGTGGACATGTATTGCTCCTCACCCCAAACAAAGTCTGCCACAGGTGACCACTGCCACCAACACAGTGTTGCTCTAAAGTGCTGGGCAATGTGGGTTTTAAGAAGAAATGAAATAAAAGGCTATCTATATGAAAAGGAGAGGCAAGCTTTTTATTTCCAAGTAATGACTTTACCTAGAAAACAGGATAAACCAATAAACTGTTAGAGGCCTTCTGGAGTGATCAGTAAAGCTGCTTGGTGTAAAATAAATAGACAAAAGTGTACCCACAGTCAAGAGTTGTTCTATATATGTTATCACAGAGCCAATTTACAAACCCCACAAAATTAGACTGAATTTAAGAATAAATATATGAACATATATGAAGAAAACTATAAACCTTTTCTGATGGTTAGATGCAGACTTAAATGGACAATCATTTACCACATTCTCTGATGTGAAGACCTTATATCATATAGAACTATGTTAATTCTTCACAAACTGGTCAATTCTAATCCAAATCCCAATGAGATATGCAGGGGCATGAAGAGGCTGAGTTCCAAGAAAATGATTCCTGAGTCACCTGAAGAATAGATTAAAAAAATTTCAGGCTTCCCTGGTGGCGCAGTGGTTGAGAGTCTGCCTGCCGATGCAGGGGACACGGGTTAGTGCCCCAGTCTGGGAAGATCCCACATGCCGCGGAGTGGCTGGGCCCGTGAGCCATGGCCGCTGAGCCTGCGCGTCCGGAGCCTGTGCTCCGCAATGGGAGAGGCCACAAAAAAAAAATTTTTTTTAGACCTTCTTAAAATGTGGTCCCAGTCCTACCATCTATGAAAGTGAATGATGGAGCAGCAATAATGGAAAAGACAAGCCTATGGACCAGTAAGGAATGCAGTTCAGGAACGATGCAGGGACCTTGGATTTTTACATCCCAGATGGATGGATTTAAGAGTTAAATGTATAATATAACCAAAAAGGGACTTAAGGAAGGGCTTTCTTAGAGCCAAGTAAAAATATAAAGAAAAATTGGATAGACCTGATTACACAGACTTCAAAAACCTCTGTACACTAAAAATGCAGTAACAAAATGAACATTCCAAATATGTGTGTACATATTGCATGTGTGTATTGTATATAAGCATATATGTATATATTGATATGTATGTGCATATATTGTATATATATGTATACGTGTATGTATTATATGTATACATGTGTATATATTGATATGTATATTTGTACTACATATATGTATATGTGTATATTGCATGCTTATATATTGCATGCATGTGTGTACACAAAAGAATGGAATAGTGGACAAAAGATAGGACTAGACAATTCATATGAAGAGAAAAACAGTCAAAAACAGGAACAAGTAACATCCTTAGATCTATCTATTTATTTATTTATTTATGGCTGCATTGGGTCTTTGTTGCTGTGCACAGGCTTTCTCTAGTTGGGGCGAGCGGGGGCTACTCTGTTGCGGTTCACAGGCTTCTCATCGCGCACCTTCTCTTTTTGCGGAGCACGGGCTCTAGGCACGTGGGCTTCAGTAATTGTGGCACGTGGGCTCAGTAGTTGTGGCTTGCAGGCTCTAGAGCGCAGGCTCAGTAGTTGTGGTGCACAGGCTTAGTTGCTCCGCAGCATGTGGGATCTTCCCGGACCAGGGCTCAAACCCGTGTCCCCTGCATTTGTAGGCGGATTCTTCACCACTGCGCCACCAGGGAAGCCCAGGAACAAGTAACATCCTTTTTTTTTTTTTTTTTTTTTTTTGCGGTACATGGGCCTCTCACTGTTGTGGCCTCTCCCGTTGCGGAGCACAGGCTCCGGACCCGCAAGCTCAGCGGCCATGGCTCACGGATCCAGCCGCTCCATGGCATGTGGGATCCTCCCAGACCAGGGCACGAACCCATGTCCCCTGCATCGGCAGGAGGACTCTCAACCACTGCGCCACCAGGGAAGCCCAGGAACAAGTAACATTCTTAATGTATCAAAATGGCAAATATAAAAAGTGATTGGGAATTCCTGGGCGGTCCAGTGGTTAGGACTCAGTACTTTCGCTGCCATGGCCCAGGTTCAATCCCTGGTGAGGGAACGAAGATCCTGCAAGCTGTGCAGTGCAGCCAAAAAAAAAAAAAAAGAAAAAGCGTGTGTAGTTGAGGTCTATATCGATGGGGCTTTTTCTGTAGACTTAAATGGTTGGAAACGCCTCACAGAGTAACTATGTGGTTTCCTTTCTCACAGGACTAGATCTGTGGAGAAGAACTACAAGATAGAGTTGCTAATAAACTGTGAAAAACCTAACAAACTTTTTTTATCTTACGTATTGGCATATGCTAACTGTTCTAGGGTATGATAGCTTAGGAGTGAATATGATTTGAACTTAATGCATGTTTAGAGGGTGTCTAAAATTCAGAACCAGGCAGATCCATCTCCTGACCCTAAACATGGTTGTACAGTAAATTGCTTGAGGAAACTGGTTCTCAAAGACTACAGGAGGGAATTCTTTTAATTTTATTTATTTATTTTTGGCTGCATTGGGTTTTTGTTGCTGTGCGCGGGCTTTCTCTAGTTGTAGTGAGCAGGGGCTACTCTTCATTGCAGTGCGCGGGCTTCTCATTGCGGTGGCTTCTCTTGTTGCAGAGCACGGGCTCTAGGTGCCAGACTTCAGGACTGTAGCTCAAGGGCTCTGGAGCGCAGGCTCAGTAGCTGTGGCGCACGGGTTTAGTTGCTCTGCAGCATGTGGGATCTTCCCGGACCAGGGCTCAAACCCGTGTCCCCCGCATTGGCAGGCGGATTCTTAACCACTGTGCCACCAGGGAAGCCCAGAGGGGAATTTTTGAAGTGTGTCAATGTTCCATTAAAGATCAAAGAAGCTCAACTAAAAAAATTGTGGACTGACTCTCACAACTATGGATTGAGCAAAAATTCTTTTTTGAAAGGGTTATTTTGAAGATTATTACTCTAATACTGGAGAAGCTAAGGTGATTGGCAGTGGAATGAATCAGAACATGTACAATTCCTTAAAAATTTATTGACTTAAATAATTTCGCCTATAATAAAGCCCTTTACACTTTTTCTGTAAAAAAAAAAAAAAAAAGACGTGTATACATGCAGAGGAAAAAAACAGAAAGAAATCCATCTCCAGGTCATGACCTGTGAACTGATTCTAAGGGTCATTTTAATTCTTATAAAATTGATTTTTTCTCCCAAATTTCTTCAATATACATGTATTATGTGTATGATCAGAAAACAAAGTTTATATGTAAATAAAAGAACATCGAGACTTCAATGGAAGGGGGCCAAAGAGTATTTCAAACAGTTTTCAAGACGAAAGACCAACAATAAGAACACATTCCATTTCAACCTCACCGGTTATCAAAGAGCAAGGTGCTGCTCTCAGCTGAGGGCATTAACAGCCCCGCCAGGCAGACAGCAGGTGTGGTGTCCGGGGTCCCCCCAAGATGTTTGCATTTGAATTTCTTTTAAAATAGGAAAAATGAGTATGAAAATGAATCAAACCGAGATTTTATCTATCTTTTGCCAATGCAGTTGTCCAATAGAACTTTCCCTATTTGTCATGGAGGAAGGGCCTGAGACCAGCCCCAAGGACGCTGGAGGAACGATGGGGGCGGACACCTGGGATCATCGCCGTGGCACCCAGAAGCAAGCCCGTCTGGACCCAGCTCGGAGCAGCGTCGGCCTCCGGGACCTGGACACGCCTGACAACTACTGTCGGTTCTCCTCACACTGAGACGGTATTACTTTGTTATCACACAACCAAAAATATACTAAAACGATGCCTTAGGCTGTTCATTTCCTTTATCTCAAAACTCTCACTTCTAGAAATCTACTCTAAGACAACGCTAAAGAAGGATAATGCAAAAAGATGCTATATGAAGAATGACTTGTAACAGTGAAAACTTGGAAATAACTTCTGCATCCAACAAAAAAACAGCTAATAGAACATCACGCCCCCATCCAGAATGACAGCTCCAAAGACAGTGAGGCTCTGAGGGAAAAAGAAGTCCTGCTATGCAGGTAAGCAGGGGAAAAAGATTAGAATGTTGACTGTATACACCGTGTTTAATGTAAAATTGCAATATCAAAAAGCAGAAGGTAACGTACCAAAGTGCGAAATGCAATTTTATTAAGAATTATGGGTATTTTCCCCTATATTCCGTATTTTCTGTAATGTGGTTATTTTGCCTCCATAGTTTAAGAAGTATACTAAAAAGCATTTCATAAACTCTAGCACTTTATACAAATGTGAAGTATCATCACTGAGAAGGCAGCTTATATCTGCTTAGAACTGAGCAGAAATGACATGAGTCCCAGATGAACACCGTCTTTTTCCTTCTCCGGGGAGCACGGGGCCCAGCTCCTCTCACAGGGCTGAGCTACGTGGTACCTGAGCGGCCCTGCAGGTGGCCTTGCCAGCCGGGGTGGAGGTGTGCTTCCAGACACCTGTGTGCCAACACTGCACCCTGGAGGCACACCCCTGTGTCCTTCCAGCTTCCAGCATGGACGAGGTGGCCAGGCTCCAAGACAGCTGCGCTAACAGCATGACTGACAACATGCCTCTGCAGCAGAGCTATGTGAGTGGAGCGAGTCCAGGAGATTTGCTTTCTCCCAAATGCTACCACCTGAGCTTATTCTCCTCTCCTGGAATATAACGTTCACTTAGAAGTAATACTCTTCATAATGCAGTTTTTTTTTTTTTAATTATCATTCTAAACGTAAGAGTTTACAAAGGAAATTCCAGATCGAAATCACACCAAGAGGCTGTCCAAGGACACATGACTGACATACCTCCTTTTCATATGCAGGGAAGATCTGTCCCCCCTCAGTGACTTCCAAACCCATCAAAGAAAAGACGGAAAAAAAAAAAAACAGGAAGACGGTACATCCTCAAACACACTCAATTCTCCTCTCCTACAGTGGATCCCTTCCCAGGAGGTGACAGCCTTAAGGGGTGTTGCCGGGTGGGCAGGTGGGTGTCTCTCGCACACATGAGTTAATTTCTGGGGTTGCTGCCCACGGGGAACTCCTTCCGGCCAAGGGTGGGACCACGCCCAGGAGCTCAGCCACACCTAGGGCATCAACAGGGCCCACGCTGCTCCCGCCGGAGCCCCCTGTACCCAGTAGGCTGCCAGGCATGCAGTAAGTGCTCAGCAAGCGCTTGTCGAACTGGACGGCAAAGGGCTTCTCCCTGCTGTGCAGCCTGCGGTGCTCTGCCAGGGGGCCGCTCCAGCCGAACACCTCGCCGCACTCATGACACTTAAAGGGCTTCTCCGCGGAGTGGGTCTTTTGATGTTTAATGAGACAGTGATTCTGGCTGAAGGCCCGGCCGCACTGGCCACACTTATAGGGTTTCTCCCCGGTGTGGACGCGCTGGTGCACGATGAGTGACGAGTGGCAGCTGAAGGCCTTCCAGCAGCGGCTGCAGTCGAAGGGCTTCTCGCCGGTGTGGACGCGTTGATGCACAATCAGGTAGGAGTGGGAGCTGAAGGCCTTGCCGCACTCGTTGCAGCGGAAGGGCTTCTCGCCGCTGTGGACGCGCTGGTGCACCACCAGGTACGAGTGGCAGCTGAAGGCTTTGCCGCACTGGCTGCACTTGAAGGGCTTCTCGCCCGTGTGGGCACGCTGGTGCAGCGTCAGGCGGGAGCGGCTGCTGAAGGCCTTCTGGCAGTCGCCGCACTGGAAGGGCTTGTCCCCGCTGTGGAGCTTCTCGTGCACCGTCAGGGACGAGTGGCAGGCGAAGGCCCGGCCGCACGCGCCGCACCGGTAGGGCTTCTCACCGGTGTGGATCCGGCGGTGCCGCGTCAGGTGTGTCCGCTGGTTGAAGGCCTTGCCGCACTCGCCGCACCGGTAGGGCCTCTCACCGGTGTGGACACGCAGGTGCATGCCGAGCAGTGAGCTGCAGCTGAAGGCCTTGTCGCAGGCGCCGCACTTGTAGGGCCGCTCGCCCGTGTGGACGCGCCGGTGCACGTTAAGGGACGAGTGGCAGCTGAAGGCCTTGCCGCACTGGCCGCAGAGGAAGGGCTTCTCGCCGGTGTGGACACGCCGGTGCTCCAGGAGGTTGGTGCTCCAGGTGAAGGCCTTGCCACACTCACCGCACTTGTAGGCCTTCTCTCGCGCGTGCCACCGCCGGTGCAGTGCCAGGGCCGCGCTTCGCTGGAAGGCCTTGCCGCACTCGCCACACGTGAACGGGCCGCTCCCGGCACCCGGGCTCCGACGCCTGGCTCTGCTGGACTGCACGCTCCCCACACAGCCGTCCGGAGAGGCTCCTTCTGCGGGAAGGCTGGGCTGGGCCAGGAGGGCACACCTCCGGCCAAGAGCCTCCTCAGACACCACATGGCCCCATCGGTGCTCCTCTGTGGGACCGTCCCTGGCGCTGGCGGGCTCACATTGTGACAGAGCAGTCGCCAGGGCCCCCTGGGCGCCCCTGTCACCAGGACCGGGGCTGTGGAGACCGGACCTCGCCAGCCCACCTGCGATCAGCTCCCATGACGGTTCTTCTTTGTAAACACACAGCTGCTGAGACCATGGCTCCTCCACCTCAGGCCCCGGCTCCCATTCTGGTTCTGTAAGAAATGGAGATACTACCTTCTGAGAGCAGGCGGAGGTGCGGCGCTGGGGCTCAGGGCTGAGATCTGCCGGGAGAACAGGTAAGTGCAAGAGAGAGAGTAGAGACCAGCAGGGGGAGAGAGAGAGTGCAAGCTCAGGGCTGTGCGGAGGGGAGCACTCAGGGCAAGGCAGGCAGGCTGGCGAGCAGGGAAGAGGAGGAAGAAAGAGGGAAAGGAGCCTTGGAGAAGCCAGGGGATGCTGAAAGGAGCCAGGGGGCGGGGGGAGGACAGAGGAGCAGGAGGGGCACTGAGCAGGTGCAGACGGAGCAGGGCAGTGGACCGCGGAAGGAAAGCAGGCCCCATGGGGCAGTGGGGGTGGGGCTCCACATCCTCCCACTGCAGCCCACTCACCTGGACCAGCCCCTCCAGGGACAGCTCTAGGCGCCCACCATGGCTCCTCGCCTCGTTCCAGGTGAGAGATCACATCTGGCTTGCAGACGGGAGGCCCTGCGCGAAGGGAGAAAGCGGCGTGGCTCTGGGTGCTGTGCTCTCCAGACCAGCCCACAAGCCCAGCAGCCCTGGAGTGGCCCCAGCGGCCTGAGGCACGGAGAGGTGGTGCCAACTTCAAGGAAGGGGGCCTCAGACATGGAACCCATACTGACATGTGTGTCTGAGGACCCCACAGGTACTGACATGCCCCATCTAGGGCAGGCTGGGCTTCCAGGGCCCTGTCCACCCCCTCCCTTTCCTCTGGGCCCCACCCCGGGACCAGCCACACTTCCAGGCAAAGATGCCAGTTGGTGCCACAAGGGCCTGAGGCATATACCACAAGGAAGACTCAGGAACACATACAGACTGGTGGATGCCCAGACTGCGGCCTCCTCACCTTGGGAGCCATCTTACCCAGGGCAAGAAGGTTCTGGTAGTTCTCCAGCATCACATCCCGGTACAGGGCCCTCTGAGGGGAGTCCAGCTGTCCCCACTCCTCCTGGGTGAAGTCCACAGCCACATCCTTGAAAGTCACCAACTCCTGGAATGACACACATGTTCTCTCTCACCCAGGATGGGAGTCAGTCCACTTGCGTTTTTGGGTGACTGAGGACCTCAGTAGCAGAGATAACCTCGGGTGACCTCCTGAGCGCAGAAGATAGGGCTGTAGACACCATCTGTCTTATAGCCCCGACGCACACACCACAACTCAGCCAGGAACTGCCACGCGGCCTGGCCTGGGAGGGCCCAGCTAACTGGGCAGCCCACGTATAGGTGCTGCAGTGGGGGCACAGGCTGAGGCCATAAGTTCTGGCCAACTTACAGAACTTGAAATATAATACAAAGAGCCTCAAACCCTATTCAAGTCCCATCACTGCAAAAGGCCCCAAACCCAGACAGAAAGCCCTCACTGCACCCTAAGGAAGGACCCTGTACTGCTCCGTGTCCTTCCTGCTTGCCCCCCACTCTTTCCTGCCAGACCCCTGCTCCCTTGCCCTCCTGGGGCCACATCCCAGCCCACCCCCTCGCAACCTTCTCCCACTTACCCCCAACACTGGCCCCTGGTCTCGGGGTAACCCCCCCAACTCGGTCACTCTGCTTCCAAGTGTCCTGAAAGTCCCAAATGACTTCCCTTATGTGACTCCTCCTCTGGAACCCCAGTATTCTGCCGGCCAGGGCTTCTTACCTCTCCAGCTGGGCACACCAAGAGGTTGGAGACCCAGTGCCTGTCCCATGAGAAGAGAACAAAGAGCAGCCCAGGCCACATACAGTCATGACAGGGATGCATTAGAAGACAGGCAGGGACTTCCCTGGAGGTCCAGCGGTTAAGACTCTGCACTCCCAATGCAGGGGGCCCGGGTTCGATCTCTGGTCAGGGAACTAGATCCCTCATGCCGCAACTAAAAAGATCCCACGAGCTGCAACTGAAGACCCTTCACGCAGCAACGAAGATCCTGCTTGTCGCAACTAAGACCCAGCACAGCCAAATAAATAAATAAATACTAAAAAAGAAAAAAAGGGCAGACCATAGGGTGGGGGTGGGGGTGGGGGTGGGGGGACACAGAAGTGGTGGGGCAAGCAGGTCCTCAGCAGTAAAGTGAACTGGAGTCAGGGAGGAGGCGGGGAGGCAGGACACAGTGGCCAGAGTATGAAGATAGGTATCTATTCCAAGGTGACAGCGTCTGCATTCTGCAGCAGGCAGCATGGAGGGAAGGCAGGAGGGGGACAGGTGTGAACAGGTTCTGAGCATGGGCCCAAGGAGTGACCTGGTTAAAAAAAGCAGCCTGGTAAAAACTGAGTTTCAAGTTCTGTTTCTAGACACAAAGGGGTAATGGGCACCAGATCTGCCCTCCTTGCCTCAAACAACTAGTAAACTGGGTAAGATGTATGAAACAATGGTCAATTTCCAGACACTGGACAAAGGACAGCTCAGAACAGAGACCCCTGAGAACAAACAAAGTGAGCCCTACAACAGCCTCACCTTCCCACATGGAAGTAGTCCCTGATCACAGTGCAGGGAGTGGGAATCCAGAGAGAGCTTGTGGTCCAAGGAGTTGAGGAGACAGAGAACAGAGTTTGGGGAGACCAGGAAACTAGAATTTTCAGGGCAACGTGCCACAGCAAAGGGAGCCACACAGGCTTGGAACTCTGGATGTGCTCAAGATTGACTGAGGAATGACCCCAAACCAGGGAAAGAAACAGCAGAAAGAGGTGTATGCAGGACAATCATTAAAACTTAAACAGGACTGGGAACAGTCTGTGCTCCAACCGGCCAGAGTGAATGTCCTCCTGCTCTATGGGACACTGAGTAAAGTCCCCAGAAAGATGCTGCTTCAGCAGTGGGGCAAAATTAACCTGAGATTAAAGACTTCTCTGGATCCACCTTAACAAAACCTAAAAGTAAGCCTTGGAAGGATCCAACTGACACTAAGTAATTTCACTGCATCACAAAACATTTAAGGAATTAAACCCAACACCCAACAAAGTAAAATTCACTCCATCTAGAATCCAATCAAGTAACTAAAAGGAAAAAAAGTTAATAAAATCAGAAGAATTAAAAGTATCATAAAACTAAACAAAACAAAACAACAACAAAAAAGTATCATAAAACAGTATTTGTTTACCTCAAAAGAAAGCGTTAAGGGTGAAACAGAATTAAAAAAGATACAAGACGTAGAAAACAAATAGCATAACGGCAGATATAAACCCAGCCATATGGATAATTATGTTAAATGTGAATAGTCTAAATATCCCAAGTAAAAACTAGAGATTGTCAAATTGAATTTAAAAAGTAAGACCCAGACTTCCCTGGTGGCACAGTGGTTAAGAATCCACCTGCCAATGCAGGGGACATGGGTTCAAGCTCTGGTCCGGGAAGATCCCACGTGCTGCAGAGCAACTAAGCCTGTGTGCCACAACTACTGAGCCTGCACTCTAGAGCCCGCAAGCCACAACTACTGAAGCCCATGTGCCTAGAGCCCATGTTCTGCAACAAGAAAAACCACCACAATGAGAAGCCCACGCACAATGAAGAGTAGCCCCCGCTCACCACAACTAGAGAAAGCCCGCACGCAGCAATGAAGACCCAAAGCAGCCCCTCTGCAAAAAAAAAGATACCCAGAAAATTCTCCACATATTTAGAATTAAACAATACACTCCTGAATAATACACAGTTGAAGGAGAAATTACAAAAAAATTAGAAACTATTTTGAACTGAAAAAAAGGGAAATACAATAGAAAATTTGTGGAATATAGCTAAAGCAGGACTTAGAGGTAAATTTATAGCACTGAATGCTAATGAGAATAGGTGTCAAATCAATACCTCAGTTTCACCCTTAAGAAAACAAAGTAGTATACACTGATGTGTATAAAACTGATGACTAATAAGAACCTGCAGTATAAAAAAACAAACAACAAAAAAACAACTAATACTAAACTTTCTTTGGTTATTTGTATGGAAATATGTTAATATAAATGTTTCAGACATTACATGAAATTTCTAAAAATCTTATATGTTCTGGTATAATGTTAAGTCATAATTCTAGTTATTACTTTAAAATGTATATCTCAGAAATAACTAAATTTCCTTGTCAATTCCATTATTATGAACTTTCATCAAATCTTTAACCGTGGTCATTTTTAAGTCTTTTGTCATTTACAGACAGTTCTGGGTGTACGCTGATGCTTTTGCAAAAATGTTCCTATAAAAGGGTTTCATCTTCAAGGAATTCATGGAAAAGACTCTGACAAGTACAGGTTTCTGGTAACTGACTATACTGCTGAACTGAATGAATAAGCATTTTCAGAACTCTAATGGAAAACTGATGAATTCATAAAAGTGCTAACAAAAGATCAAGATAAAAAAAATTAATTACATGGGACTGAGTGAACTGATGACGATGATTATAATTTTTGTGACTTTCTGTTTGAATAAAAAAAAAATCCCACAAGGACTCAGAGGCAAAAAATATACAAATCAATTTTCACTGCAAAGTAAAGGAGCTGTTACAGTGGAGAATTACTGGACTGAATGTCAATATTATGACATAGTATGACTGTGTTTCATGTTTGGTAACTGCAATCATTGTTGCTTTTGTTGTGGTCATCCATTTACAATGCTTGGTGTCAGTTTATTTATCTCTTGTAAAAATAAAATACAGTGTGTGTGTGTGTGTGTGTGTGTGTGTGTGTGTTGTGAAAAAAAAGAATTCACTGGTGTAGGTGGGGTGATATTTGCATAATTACTCCTGTAGATTTGATTATTTATTTTATTATTTTGATTAAACAATGCTACAATGCTAAAAGAAAATGCATACTTAGCTGTTAGTAGGGTTGAAGCTCCTGATGGTTGTAAGATCTACCTGCCTGAATTTGGACATTAGCATTTATGCAATGAATTAAAAGCAAAAAATCATTTCAAAAAAAAAAAAAGAAGCCAAAGTAGCTACCTCCCTGGTGGTCCAGTGGTTAAGACTCTGCCCTCCAATGCAGGGGGTGTGGGTTCGATCCCTGGTTGGGGAGCTAAGATCCCACATGCCTTGGGGCCAAAAAACCAAAAACATAAAACAGAAGCACTATTGTAACAAATTCAATAAAGGCTTTAAAAAAAATGGTCCACATCAAAACAAACAATCAAAAAAAAGCCAAAGTAAAGAAAGGAAATAATAAAAACCAGAAATTGATGAAAAAGAGCACAGAAAAGCCATAGAGAAAATCAATGAAACCAAAAGATGGTTCTCTGCAAAGACCAATAAAATCAATAATTAAACATATATTTACTATATGACTCAGCCATTCCACTCTTGGGTATTTATTCAAGAGAAATTAAAACACACGTCTATACTTATACTCCAATATTTATAGCAGGTTTATTTGTAATAACCTAAACGAGGAAACAACCTAAACGTCCATCAGTTGGTGAATGGATAAACAAATTGTGGAGTACATATGCAACAATGTTATGTGCTGAACTGTGTCCCTCCAAATTCATATGTTGAAGCCCTAAGCTCCAATACCTTAGAATGTGACTATATTTGAAGACAAGGCCTTTAAAAAGGTAATTAAGGTAAATGAGGTCATTAAGATGGGTCCTAAAATGGTAGAACTAGTGTCCTTATAAGAAATGGAAATTTGGACACAAATATGTACAGAGGGGGGAACGTGAGGACACAGAGAAGCACCATCTGCAAACCAAGGAGAGAAGCTCAGAAGAAACCTACCAACACCTTGATCTTAGACTTCTAGCCTCCAGAACTATGAGACAATAAATTTCTATTGCTTGAGCCACACAGTCTGTGGCACTTCGCTGTGGCAGCCCTAGGAACCTAAAACAAATGGAATATCACTAGACAATCAATAGGACCAAGCTACTGATTCAAACAAGGAAATGAAGTCAAAAGCATAATGCTAACTGAAATAAGTCAGAAACAAAAGACTACATATCTTATAATTCCACATGAAATTCTTAAAAAGACAAAATTATACTGGATGCCAAGGGGGCGGGTGGAGAAGATGGGCTTCAAAGGGACATGAAGGAACTTTCTGGGTGATGGAAAAGTTCTATATCGTGATTGTGGTGCTGGTTACACAACTGTATACACTTGCCAAAACTCACCAAATCCTACATATATAAAATTGGAGAAATTTATTGTGTATAAATTACACCTCAATAAACCTGATCCAAAAAACCCACCGGATTTCAGGAAGATGAGAAGGTCGGAGTGAGGACACATGCTGAGAACGTGCTCATAACTAAGGCATGCAGGGATGAAGCATAATGTGATGGCACTGGCAGAAAGGAGGAGGAAATGGGCAGAAACAAAGCTCCAGAGAAATCACAATGCGGTGCTGGCGAGAGAGCACTGTCAGAGGCTACGTGGTTTCAGTATGGAGGTGTCAACAGGCAAGAGCAGGACAGGATTTGAGCCTGGCACAGGACTTTCTGAGGGGTATTACCAACCCACCAGCAAAAGCCCATGTCTGGTGTGTCTTCATTTTGCAGGACAGGAAGCAAAAGGGTGTGGGAATCAAAGGCAGATGTGGAGGGGCTTCAGTGCAGTGGTTAAGAATCCGCCTGCCAATGCAGGGGACACGGGTTTGAGCACTAGTCTGGGAAGATCCCTCATGCCACGGAGCAACTAAGCCCCTGTGCAACAACTACTGAGCCTGCACTCTAGAGCCTGCGAGCCACAACTACTGAGCTCGTGTGCCACAACTACTGAAGCCCGCATGCCTAGAGCCCATGCTCTGCAACAAGAGAAGCCACTGCAATGAGAAGTCCGCACACTGCAACGAAGAGTAGCCCCCACCTGCCACAACCAGAGAGAAGCCCGCGCGCAGCAACGAAGGCCCAATGCAGCCAAAAATTAATTAATTAATTAAATTTATTTAAAAAGAAAAAAAAAGGCAGATGTGGAAATAAAACTAGCGGAAGAGTCAGAACAGATCATGGGGGATGTCCCAGCAGAGCAGAACCCTTGACGTAGTATGAGACTGCTGGGAGGGGAGAGTACTTCGGAGGGAGGACCAGTTACTCAAAGACCTGAGAAGCTGGTATTTCAGGAATAATATCTGTGCACAAGAAGGGGAGTACCTCCCGAGGTGGTCACTCTCACACAGACACCACTTTTTCCTGAACCTTTTCAAGGTAAGTTGCAGACATCAGAACACCTCACCTTACATTCTTCAGCCTGTATCTCCTAAGGATGTTCTCTGACACAATCACAATGCCATCATCACACCCATGAAATTAAATATTCATACAACATGATCTAAGATACAGTATATTTTCAAATTTTCTCAATCTTTCTAAATGCCTTTGATAGAATTTTTGGATCTATAACCCATCAAGGATCATGTATTGCATGTGCTTGTCATGTCTCCCAAGTGTCTTATAGAACTACAGCACATTCTAACTTTACAGAAGCTGGGCATATCTCACCATACATGTTTTACAGTCATTTCTACTTTTCAAATGGTAAGTTAACAGAATTGCCAAATCCTAAAAAAATCAAAGGATTCTCAATCCTTCTGACCTTTCACCACCTCACACTGTCTTTATCCAGCGCACCTTTCTAAACACTACGATGAGTGGGGGTAGTTTAGGTGGTGGAACAAAATGAGAAGCAAAACCCAAAATCTGTAAAAGGAGGGATTTGCACCTCAGCTGCAGAAGTGGCCCCAGGGCCAATTCCCTGTCGAGCCCACAGATCCTCTAAAACTCCAAGTTTTTCCATGAAGGCCCCATGTCAGGAGCTGGGTACAGAGGAAAAGCGCACAGGGACGCACCCGCTACCATCACTCTGACCCCAGCACTGCAATGCAGGCCTTCCATCAGCTGTTCCACATCCTCCTACCTAATTCCATCCCGGAAAACTCCCCCAAACAAGGACCAACTGCTACAAACATCCCATGGGCCTGAGTGTGGAGATGAGTGAAGTGATCTCATGTGATCTGTCACCTACTTGCTTGGGTGGCACTAGAACCACTCATCAGAGCTCCCAGCACAGTGCTGGGCACACAGCACAGTCCTCGGCAACAGACACATGGCTGGACTGAATCAGGCTGGAACATACACTCATGTTGATGGCACACCCCGGCGTCACCTGCACCTGTTCCCACGCGCAGAGCTTCCTGAGGACTGGAGAGCAGGCCCCCAGGTGTGTGTGTGGGGTGTCCTTGGATGACTAAAGATTCTGGGCGGCCGAAGGAAGGTGCCAACCCTCCACATAAACAACGAAATGTTCAAAAAAGAAAAGACAGCTACTCACCTCGGACCTGCCTTCCAGGAGACCCTGACCCAATTTATCTTCTGGAATCTCTTTGAGGGGAAGAGCAGGGTCCTGAGAGGACGGAGCTGGAAAGGAGAAATGAGTCAAGAGGGCTGCTCTGTCCACGGCCACCAGGCACCCCCAGCACGGGGAGAATGAAGGGGAGGCAGGAAGGGAGCCCCAACTTCATCACAACCTGATAGGGCATCGGGGCTAATTCTGCTACTCAGTGTGTGGGTCACTCCCGTTACGGAGGAAAAGCGCCTCCATTCCCGTCCCCATCATCCCCGGGGTGCCCACGGTGAAGAGGAGGAGGCCTGAATCCGGGGCGCTTTCGGGAACCCAGCCCGCCCTCTCCGTGCAAATCCACAGGCCTACGGCCTGACAAGCCAACCGTACCTGCCTCCCGGGGCTCCGGGGCCTCCATGGCACCCTCCTTCGGCGGCCACCCCGGGCGGGGGCGGGGCAGGTCCACCTCCCGGGGCTCAGAACCCTTGCGCAGCCCCGCGGGGCCGGCCCGCGCCCCGGGTCGGGGTCAGGCGGGCTCCGCAGGCGCCCCGCGCCCCGGGCTGTGCTCTCGCCCCATCGCTCGCCCCACCAGCCCGTCACCGACGTTGTCCGGGCCCGCGCGGGCCAGCCAGGCCTCGGGCTCTGCCGCCCGGCGCTGGGAGTCGCGGAGGCGGCACACAGGCCTGGGGCGGACGGGCTGACGAACCGACGGCCGGCCGGCCGCGCGGACGAGCTCACCCACCTCACACGAGACGGCGGCCGCCACAAAAGAGCTCGTGCGACCGTCGCAAGACGTGCGCCTGCTCAGACCGGACGGGCACTACAACTCCCGGAATCTTTTGCGCCGCGCAGGGGTGGACTGCATTTCCCAGAGGGCATCGGGGCCGGAGCCGCTCTGACGTCTAGCACGGACGAGCGTGTAGCACAGTCTTCTGGGAAGTGTAGTTAAGGCGCCAGCGACCTTGCGCTCTGGCCCCGCCCCCTCTCCCCCATTGCTGTGGAAAGCGCTTGCTTCTCGGGGTGTGTGTGTGATGTGTGTTGTGTGTGATGTGTGTTGTGTGTGTGTGTGATGTGTTGTGTGTGTGTGGTGTGATGTGTGTGGTGTGTGTGATGTGTGTGGTGTGTGGTGTGTGGTATGTGTGGTGTGTGTGTGTGTGAGGTGTGTGATGTGTGTGTGCGCACGCCTGGTAGGTGAGTGTGGAGAGTTTAGGTTGGGTAAGTGTGGAACATTAAGGGTGAGTGACCTCTGTGTGAGAGGGACAGGGCCCCACGGGCACCTGCTGGGTCCTGACACTTGACCTACCAGTTGCCCCATCCCCAGGGATGGGAGTGGGTCCATTTCTCTTTGCTGGGAAGATGTCTTCCTTTGCTTGGGACCACCCAGAACTGGAGGGAAGGGGCCCTCATGAAGGCCCAGCTCCTGCACTCGGCCCCTGGCCCTTTCTTCTGACAGAGGGGGGATGGGGTGGGGTAGAGTGAGGGTGGGGTTTGGGGGGAGGGGTCTGCAGACTCCCCAGCCTCCCCATAATGGGTAGAGAGGCGGCCACCCTGAGGGTCCTGGAGTTCTGGGAAGGTGAGACCCCTACTGGGCTTGGCTGGGAACCTCCATGGTGAGGCCCCGGGTGCTATGGGCACAGAAACAAGGACGAGGGTGGGACGCCACAGGGCTGGAAAATGTGGCTGCTCACTCCCAGGCCTTGCTGGGTGGGGACCCAAGGCCAGGGTGGCAGGTACTGAGCGGCTATCCAGCTCGAAGAAGGGAGCGAGTGCCCTGTGCAGTCCAGGGCAGGAGGGGCCGTGGCATCCAGGGGCCTTACACTAAGACCCTCGCTTTTCAAAATTGAGAAGTTAATCGATCCTGAGGAGAGGGTCGTGGGAACTTCTAATTCGGTCAGAAACCCAGGCTTCTGAAGGGGGTCGGGGACATGGCGGGGGGAATGTTCTTGTGGGCCTGATCCCTTAACCTGTGGGGTGTGATGCCACCCTGGGGTAGACAGTGTCAGAATCCAGTCGAATCCTCGGACACCCTACTGGGGTCAGAAACTTAATTGTTATCATGGGGAAAATCCTCCACGCATTTGGTGACCAGAAGCGTCAGAAGTGAAGTGTTGTCTGTGAAGGGAAGGGAAAACACAGGGAAGAAAGACAAGTCGGGAACAACTGGGTTTTTTCCTACACAGGAAGGAACACACTGAGTTTTCCCCTTTACACCTTCTTGGGGGCCGGAGGCAAGACAGGGTTGGTGGTGGCAGTGGTATCTGTGACCTGAGGATCAAGGAGCAGGACACACACTGGCCCTGAGGCAGGAAGCTGTTGGCATGATGGGCAGGAGGGGGCGTGTCCCTGGAGGCAGGCCCAGAGCCCAGGCTCTGCAGGGAGTGGAGAGGAGCCCTTGGGTTGGAGGGTGAGGGCAGAGGGGGTTCTGATCAGACGTAGGTTTTTTTTTTTTTAAAGGAACATTTTTTAAAATAGATCTCTATTGGAGTATAATTGCTTCACAATACCGTGTTAGTTTCTGTTGCACAACAAAGCTAATCAGCCATATGCATACACATGTCCCCATATCCCCTCCCTCTTGAGCCTCCCTCCCATCCTCCCTATCCCACCCCTCTAGGTCATCGCAAAGCACCGAGCCAATCTCCCTGTGCTATGCTGCTGCTTCCCACCAGCCAACTGTTTTACACTTGGTAGTGTATAAGTTGATGCTACTCTCACTTCGCCCCAGCTTTGCCTTCCCACCCCATGTCATCAAGTCCATTCTCTTTGTCTACCTCTTTATTCCTGCCCTGCAACTAGGTTCATCAGTACCTTTTTTTTAGATTCCATATATATGCATTAGCATATGGTATTTGTTTTCCTCTTTCTGACTTACTTCACTCTGTATGACAGACTCTAGGTCCACCTACCCCACTACAAATAACTCAATTTCCTTTCTTTTTATGGCTGAATATTCCATTGTATATATGTGCCACGTCTTCTTTATCCATTCATCTGTCGATGGACATCTAGGTTGGTTCCATGTCCTGGCTATTGTAAATAGTGCTGCAATGAACATTGTGGTGCATGTCTCTTCTTGAATTATGGTTTTATCAGGGTATATACCCTGCAGTGGGATTGCTGGGTCATATAGTAGTTCTATTTTTAGTTTTTTAAGGAACCTCCATACTTTTTTCCATAGTGGTTGTATCAATTTACATTCCCACCAACAGTGTAGGAGGGTTCCCTTTTCACCACACCCTTTCCAGCATTTAATGTTTCTAGCTTTTTTGATAATGGCCATTCTGACTCATGTGAGGTGATATCTCATTTGTAGTTTTGAGTTGCATTTCTCTAATAATTAGTGATGTTGAGTATATTTTCATGTGCCTCTTGGCCATCTGTATGTCTTGCTGAAATGTCTATTTAGGTCTTCTGCCATTTTTTAACTGGATTGTTTGTGTTTTTGATATTGAGCTCCATGAGCTGTTTGTATATTTTGGAGATTAATCCTTTGTCCGTTGTTTCATTTGCAAATATTTTCTCCCATTCTGAGGGTTGTCTTTTTGTCTTGTTTATGGTTTCCTTTGCTGTGCAAAAGCTTTTTTTTTTTTTTTTTTTTGCGGTACGCGGGCCTCTCACTGTTGTGGCCTCTCCCGTTGCGGAGCACAGGCTCTGGACGTGCAGGCTCAGCGGCCATGGCTCACAGGCCTAGCCGCTCCGCGGCACGTGGGATCTTCCCGGACCGGGGCACGAACCCGTGTCCCTCTGCATCGGCAGGCAGACTCTCAACCACTGCGCCACCAGGGAAGCCCTGTACAAAAGCTTTTACGTTTAATTAAGCAAGTCCCATTTGTTTATTTTTGTTTTTATTTCTGTTACTCTAGGAGGTGGGTCAAACAAGATCTTGCTATGGTTTATGTCAAAGACTGTTTTTCCTATGTTTTCCTCTAAAAGTTTTATAGTGTCTGGTCTTTTTAAGTCTTTAATCCATTTGGAGTTTATTTTTGTGTATGGTGTTAGAGAGTGTTCTAATTTCACTCTTTTACATGTAGCTGTCCAGTTTTCCCAGCACCATTTATTGAAGAGGCTTTTTCTCCTCCATTGTATGTTCTTACCTCCTTTGTTATAAATTAGGTGCCCATATGTGAGTGGGTTTATCTCTGGGCATTCTTTCCTGTACCATTGATCTATATTTCTGTTTTTGTGCCAGTACTATACTGACTTGATTACTGTAGCTTTGTGGTATAGTTTGAAGTCAGAGAGCCTGATTCCACCAACTCCGTTTTTCTTTCTCAAGATTCCTTTGGCTATTCGGGGTCTTTTGTGTTTCCATACGAATTGTAAGATTTTTTCTTCTAATTCTGTGAAGAATGCCATTGGTAGTTTGATAGGGATTGCACTGAATCTGTACATTGCTTTGGGTAGTATAGTCATTTTCACAATATTGATTCTTCCAATCCAAGAACATGGTATATTTTTCTGTCTGTTTATGTCATGTTTGATTTCTTTCATCAATGTTTTATAGTTTTCTGAGTACAAGTATTTCGCCTCCTTAGGTTTATTTCTAGGTATTTTATTCTTTTTGTTGCAATGGTAAATGGGAATGTTTCCTTAATTTCTCTTTCTGATTTTTTGTTGTTGGTGTATAGGAATGCCAGAGATTTCTGTGCATTAATTTTGTACCCTACAACATTACCAAATTCATTGATTAGTTCTAGTAGTTTTCTGGTGGCATGTTTAGGAATTTCTATGTATAGTATCATGTCATCAGCAAATAGTGACAGTTTGACTTCTTCTTTTCCAATATGTATTCATTTCTTTTTCTTGTCTGATTGCTGTGGCTAGGACTTCCAAAACTATGTTGAATAAGAGTGGTGAGAGTGGACATCATTGTCTGGTTCCTGATCCTAGCAGAAATGCTTTCAATTTTTCACCATTAAGTATGATGCTCACTGTGGGTTTGCCACATATGGCCTTTATTATGTTGAGGTAGTTTCCCTTTCTGCCCATTTTCTGGAGAGTTTTTATCATAAATCAGTGTTGAATTTTGTCAGAAGCTTTTTTTGCATCTACTGAGATGATCATATGATTTTTGTTCCTTAATTTGTTCATGTGGTGTATCACATTGATTGAAGAATCCTTGCAATCCCTGGGATAAATCCCACTTGATCATGGTGTATGATCCTTTTAATGTGCTGTTGGATTCTGTTTGCTAGTATTTTGTTCAAGATTTCTGCATCTATGTTCATCAGTGATATTGGTCTATAATTTTCTTTTTTTGTGATATCTTTTTCTGGTTTTGGTATCAGGGTGATGGTGGCTTCATAGAATGAACTTGGGAGTATTTCTCCCTCTGCAAATTTTTGGAAGAGTTTGAGAAGGACCTGTGTTAGCTCTTCTCTAAATATTTGATAGAATTCGCCTTTGAAGCCATCTGGTCCTGGACTTTTGTTTGTTGGAAGATTTTTAATTATGGTTTCAATTTCATTACTTGTGATAGGTCTGTTTATATTTTCTAATTCTTCCTGGTTCAGTCTTGGAAAATTGTACCTTTCCAAGAATTTGTCCATTTCTTCGTGGCTGTCCATTTTATTGGCATATAGTTGTTTGTAGTAGTCTCTTATAATCCTTTGTATTTCTGCAGTGTCAGTTGTGATTTCTCCTTTTTCATTTCTAATTTTATTTTATTTATTATTATTTTAAAATTAATTTATTTATTTTTGGCTCCATTGGGTCTTCCTTTTTGCATGTGGGCTTTCTCCCTAGTTATGGTGAGAGGGGGCTACTCTTTGTTGCAGTGCGCAAGCTTCTCATTGCGGTGGCTTCTCTTGCTGCAGAGCATGGGCTCTAGGCGCACAGGCTTCAGTAGTTGTGGCTTGCAGGCTCTAGAGCACAGGCTCAGTAGCTGTGGGGCATGGGCTTAGTTGCTCCGCAGCATGTGGGATCTTCCCAGACCAGGGCTCGAACCTGTGTCCCCTGCATTGGCAGGCAGATTCTTAACCACTGTGCCACCAGGGAAGTCCCCCCTCTAATTTGATTGATTTGCGTCCTCTCCCTTTTTTTCCTGATGAATCTAGAAAAGGGTTTATCAATTTTATTTATCTTCTCAAAGAACCAGCTTTTACTTTTATTGCTCTTTGCTCTTGTTTTCTTCATTTCTATTTCTTTTATTTCTGCTCTGATCTTTATGATTTCTTTCCTTCTACTGACTTTGGGTTTTCTTTGTTCTTCTTTCTCTAGTTGTTTTAAGTGTAGGGTTAGATTTTTTTTAAATAAATAAATAAATTTATTTATTTATTTTTGGCCGTGTTGGGTCTTCGTTTCTGTGCGAGGTCTTTCTCCACTTGTGGCAAGCGGGGGCCACTCTTCATCGCGGTGTGCGGGCCTCTCACTGTCGCGGCCTCTCCCATTGCAGAGCACAGGCTCCAGACGCGCAGGCTCAGTAGTTGTGGCTCACGGGCTTAGTTGCTCCACGGCATGTGGGATCTTCCCAGACCACGGCTCGAACCCGTGTCCCCCGCATTGGCACACAGATTCCCAACCACTGCGCCACCAGGGAAGCCCGGTTAGATTGTTTATTTGAGATTTTTCTTCTTTTTTAAAAATATTTATTTATTTTTGGCTGCTTTTGTTCTTTGTTGCTGTGCACGTCTTTCTCTAGTTGCAGTGAGCAGGGGCTACTCTTTGGTGCAGTGCACGGGCTTCCCACTGTGGTGGCTCCTCTTGTTGCAGAGCACGGGCTCTAGGCACGTGGGCTTCACTAGTTGTGGCTTGTGGGCTCTAGAGTGCAGGCTCAGTAGTTGTGGCGCATGGGCTTAGTTGCTCTGTGGCATGTGGGATCTTCCCAGGCCAGGGCTCAAACCTGTGTCCCCTGCATTGGCAGGCGAATTCTTAACCACTGTGCCACCAGGGAAGCCCTGTGATTTTTCTTGTTTCTTGAGGTGAGATTGAATTGTTATAAACTTCCCTCTTAGAATTGCTTTTGCTGTGTCCCACAGGTTTTGGGTCATTGTGTGTTCATTGTCATTTGTTTCTATGTATTTTTAAAATTTCTTTGATTTCTTCAGTGATCTCTTGGTTATTTAGTAGCACACTGCTTAGCCTCCATGTATTTGTGTTTTTTACAGTTTTTTTCCTGTAATTGATTTCCAATCTCATAGCATTGTGGTCAGAAAAGATGCTTGATATGATTTCAATTTTCTTAAATTTTCCGAGGCTTGATTTGTGACCCAAGATATGATCTATCCTGGAGAATGTTCCATGTGCAATTGAGAGGAAAGTGTATTCTGCTACTTTTCGGTGGAATGTTCTATAAATATCAATTAGATCTATCTGATCTATTGTGTCATTTAAAGTTTGTGTTTCCTTATTTATTTTCTGTTTGGATGATCTGTCCATTGGTGTAAGTGGGGTGTTAAAGCCCCCTGCTATTACTGTGTTACTGTTGATTTCTCCTTTCATGGCTGTTAGCATTTGCCTTATGTATTGGGGTGCTCCTATGTTGGGTGCATAAATATTTATAATTGTTATATCTTCCTCTTGGATTGATCCTTTTATCATTATGTAGTGTCCCTCCATATCTCTTTTTTATTTTTTCTTTTTTTGCGGTACGTGGGCTTCTCACTGCTGTGGCCTCTCCCGTTGCAGAGCACAGGCTCCGGACGTGCAGGCTCAGCAGCCATGGCTCACGGGCCCAGCCACTCCACGGCATGCGGGATCCTCCCGGACCGGGGCATGAACCCGCGTCCCCTGCATCGGCAGGTGGACTCTCAACCACTGTGCCACCAGGGAAGCCCTTAACAGTCTTTACTTTAAAGTCTATTTTATCTGATACGAGTATTGCTACTCCAGCTTTCTTTTGACTTCCATTTGCATGTAATATCTTTTTCCATCCCTTCACTTTCAGTCTGTATGTGTCCCTAGGTCTGAAGTGGGTCTCTTGTAGACAGCATATATATGGGTCTTGTTTTTGTGTCCATTCAGCCAGTCTGTGTCTTTTGGTTGGGGCATTTAACTCATTTACATTCAAGGTTATTATCAATATGTATGTTCCTATTACCATTTTCTTTATTGTTTTGGGTTTGTTTTTGTGGGTTTTCTTCTTCTCTTGTGTTTCCTGCGTAGAGAAGTTCCTTTAGCATTTGTTGTAAAGCTGCTTTGGTGGTGCTGAATTCTCTTAGCTTTTGTTTATCTGAAAAGCTTTTGACTTCTCCATCGAATCTGAATGAGATCCTTGCTGGGTAGAGTAATCTTGGTTGTAGATTTTTCTCTTTCATCACTTTTAGTATATCCTGCCACTCCCTTCTGGCCTGCAGAGTTTCCACTGAAAAATCAGCTGATAACCTTATGGGGATTCCTTTGTATATTATTTTTTGTTTTTCCCTTGCTGCTTTTAGTATTTTTTCTTTGAATTTAATTTCTGTTAGTTTGATTAATGTGTCCTGGTGTGTTTTTCCTAGGATTTATCCTGTATGGGACTCTCTGTGCTTCCTGGATTTGGGTGACTATTTCCTTTCCCATGTTAGGGAAATTTTCCACTATAATCCCTTCAAGTATTTTCTCAGACCCTTTCTTTTCTCTTCTTCTGGGAACCTGATAATTCGAATGTTGGTACATTTAGTGTTGTCCCAGATGTCTCTGAGATTGTCTTCAATTCTTTTCATTCTTTTTTCTTTATTCTGTTTCTCAGCAGTTACTTCCACCACTTTGTCTTCCAGTTCACTTATTCGTTCTTCTGCCTCTGTTATTCTGTTATTGATTCCGTCTAGTGTAGTTTTCATTTCAGTTATTGTGTTGTTCATCTCTGTTTGTTTGTTCTTTAGTTCTTCTAGATCTTTGGTAAACATTTCTTGTATATTCTCAATCCAGGTTTCCATTCTATTTCTGAGATTCTGGATCATCTTTACTATCATTACTATGAATTCTTTTTCAGGTAGACTGCCTATTTTCTCTTCATTTATTTGATCTTGTAGGTTTTTATCTTGCTCCTTCATCTGTGACATATATTTTTGCCATCTCATTTTTTTCTTTTTTTTAATGAGTGGGACCGTGTTCCTGTCTTACTGGTTGTTTGGCCTGAGGCTTCCAACATTGGAGTTTGTAGGCTATTGGGTAGAGCTGTCTTGGTGCTGAGATGACAAACCCCGTGAGACCTCACTCAAATGAATATTCCCTGGGGTCTGAGGTTCTCTGTTCGTCCAGTGGTTTGGACTCGGACCTCCCACTGCAGGAGCATCCCCCAACGCTGGGCTCGTGAACCAAGATCCTGCAAGCCCCGGGCTTCCCTGGTGGCACAGTGGTTG
>NW_021703765.1:60879586-60987344 GCF_005190385.1 Monodon monoceros | reverse complement strand
AATAGTAAAAAAGAGGAGGAGGGAAAGGGAAAAAAAAAGTGTGTGGGCGAGGAAAGGCCTTGGATGTGCAGAGCGGGGCCTAAGCAAGGGTGAGGTTTGGGCGGTGGGCAGGGCCAATGCTCAGTACTCACAAGGCTGGAAATGGCCGTGGGGGCTGTGGGGGGTGGGACTTAGGCTCAAGGAACAGAAGGGACCCAGGGTGCCCCCCACCTAGGTCTCAGAGAGAAGGGGACCTCACCTGGGAGTCCAGCAGGCTTCCTGGACTCAAGTGGGCAGGGCAATCACCCTCCACTCCTCTCCTGCCTGCGTCCTGATCTCCCTGTCCTCCCTCCTATGCCCCCAAGGACCCACACAGCCTGGAGGCAGCTTGGAGGGCAGGGGACCAGCCTGGGAGCTCGGCAGGCTCCCCATGCCCAAATGGGTGGGGTTAACACCCTCTGCTCCTCTCCTGCTCCTCCCTCAGGGCCCCTCCCGCCTGCCTCTCCTGATCTCTCCAGCCTCAGGGGCGCTGATCTTGCCTGGCCTCCACTTATGTCCTACCGGTTCACTTTGGGGTTCCTCCCGTCTCCTTGGGGGTCAGAGTCCCCCACCAGTGCCCGGCAGGCACCCTAGTTGTGGGGAGATGCTAACTCTGCGTCTTCCCACACTGCCATCTTGACTCCTCCCTCATAGGAACATTTATTTATTTATTTATTTATTTATTTATGGCTGCATTGGGTCCTTGTTGCTGCACCAGCTTTCTCTAGTTGCAGCGAGCGGGGGCTACTCTTCATTGTGGTATGTGTGCTTCTCATTGCGGTGGCTTCTCGTTGCAGAGCACAGGCTCTAGGCGTGCAGGCTTCAGTAGTTGTGGCACATGGGCTCAGTAGTTGTGGCTTACGGGCTCTAGAGCTCAGAAGCTGTGGCACATGGGCTTAGCTGCTCCGCCGCATGTGGGATCTTCCCAGACCAGGGATCAAACCCGTGTCCCCTGTGTTGCCAGGCAGATTCTTAACCACTGCGCCACCAGGGAACTCCCCAGACGTAGGTTTAACAGGTTGCCCGAGAGGGTCAGGGCCAAAGCCAAGGACTGGAGAAGTGAGGCCAGTGGGGGTGTGGTGGCTCTGTCTGGGGGGCCAGTGCAGCAGCAAGAATCGCCAGGGTCTGGGGTGGCCGGGAGGGTGTGAGTGGAAGGGCACAGCCAGCTCTGTCAGTGCTGCTAAGAGATCAAAGATGAGGACAGAGAGGTGACCTTTGGCCACAGGGAGGTGGAGGGGCTCCTGATGGGGCCCAGTCCCGTTCACCAGGAATGATGAGACGAGGTCCATCCCAGGGGCCAGTCGAATGGAGACCCCGGCTCAGCTGGCAAGAGAAGGGGGACCCCGAGGACCCCTGCATGGGCAGTGTGCCCATCCGAGGCGGCCCTCCCCGCTCTGCCCCATCTGTGGGTGGAAGGGTGATGCACAGAGTGGTGACTGGCCTCAGCTGCCCAAGGTTGGGGAGCTTGTCCCACTGAGAGCCGAGGCTGGGCCCTCGGGGCACACACAGATGCTGGCATGCCTGATGCCCCACCTGGGGCAGGTTGGGGGGCCAGGGGCCCAGCCCAGACTGATCAGAGCTACTCCAGGCTGCTGACGCCAGGATGAGGCAAACAAAGCCATTACCAGGTAATGAACTCATTACTGAGGTCAGGCAAGGTCAACACCGGGTAATGAGTTGCCCCCCACAGAGCCACCTGACCCAGAACAGTTCCCAGGGAACGCCTGGGTAGCTAGAGCCACCAGGAGGCCATGGCACAGTTCCAGGGCCTGATGAGCAGGAGGTGTTCAGGGGCAAGGTGTGCCCGAGTCCAGCGCCCACAGGAAGCCCCGTTCCAGCACTAGGATCCAGATTGAGTCACTTCCCCTCTCTGACCCTGTCTTTAAAGGAGGGACCTCAGGACTCAGGCCTCCCCTGGCCGCTGCACGCCCTCCTGCCTCTGTCGCCTCTGCGCCCTCACCATCTCCTGGCCAGCAGAGACTCGTCCTGGGCTCTGACAGGGGTGGGGGTGGGGTGGGGAGAGACAGGCGAGGCCACAGGGACCACCAGTGGCCCGTGAGGCAGGATGAAGCTGCCCAGAACTGTGCTGAGCGATGGCTTGAGCCAGACCTGCTGGCTTAGTCCACCGAGGTCCCACAACGTGGCCTGCACCCTGGGGGCCCAAGGGCACCATAGCCTTCCCTTCCCTACAGCCCAGGGCCCGCGGTCCAGGCCCCCGCCAAGACGGCTTGCTCACCCTCCAAAGGCCCAGCCAGTCTGGCCAGAGGGAGAGCACAGCCCCTACCCTAGAGCCCCGGGCCACACCGCCCCTTCCAGGACCAGCTCCAAAACTAAACCCCATCCCACCCGGTGGGTGGCCTGCACAGAGGCCCTGTCCCCCTTGGGCCCTTGCCTGGTGTGTCCCCCACCCCCAACACAGGCCCTCAGATCCCGCCGGCTTCAGGACTGCCACCTGCCTCGCCACATCCCCCGCTTTGCCAAGAACCTGGTGGGGCTTCAACTGCAGAAGACAAAGACCTCTGTGCCCTCAGCACCCACACCCCCTCTACCTCATGCAGTTGGGGACCTGGGGACCTGCATTACCAGATGCTCCCCTGAGGACTGTGAGGCTGCAGTCACATGGCTGCTCCCTACCCACCCCCCAAGGCAACCAGAGCTCCTCCAACATGCAATGCCCTCTTGGCTCCCGACTGCCCTCAGGCTCAGGGAAAGAAAACCTCCCGCCTAGGTGACTGCCAGGGTTTAATTGCAACAGACTGCAAGGGTGACCCCAGGGAAGTCACAGGGAGTGACCACCCCCTTCTCTGGGCAGAGGCTGAGCCCAGGGCGGTCTCTCCTCCCTGAGTTAATGAGCAGCTACTTGCCCACCCTGCCTGGTGGGAGGGCTGGCCTGAAGGCACAGAGCCTGGCTGCGGACAGCCTGGGGGGGTCGGTGGCTTCCCACAGAAATGGCTGGCCTGGCCCCTGGCACACAGAGAGGGACGGGATTGCGGAGGAGCTGGGCCTGTCAGCCCCCCCATACAGGGAGCCCCCTGGCAGCCTGGCTCCAGGGCTGTGAGGAGCTTCTGGGAGGACCTGGAAAGCAGGCCTGTGTGCAGCCCCCCACCCAGCAGCTCTGTCCCCTGAAGGGACAACAGCCATTTGGCTCTGACCAGCCAGCTCCGGCCAGGGCACTCCAACCTGGCTCCGCACTGCAGGTCTCACCTGCGCCCTGGCTTCTCCACTGATGAACATGTGGCCAGGGTCACCACACCTTGCTTCCTGATCCTCACCTCTGACCTCTGGGGATCAGAGTCGTGCTGACCACCCCTGCCTGTGTGCCCCAACCAACACATCTGCAACTCCCCTCAGGACCCATGGGGTCCCCAGGGCCTCCCCTCTCAGTCTGTCTCTGCTCCTATCACACCCCCTCCTTTGGCCTCTGTTTTCCCCAGGCCCAGGCTGCCTGGGCAGCCCACTCTAGGCCCTCCTGGCTCTCACATCCCTAACTGCTGGTCAGCAAATCTGGAGTCCCTCCCACACCCGCTCCCACCCTCTCGGCCTCCCTGCCGTCCCCTCCTGGGGACCTGAGGGCCTCCTGCGTTTCACAGGTAAGGCTCAGAGAGGGCAGAGCCCTCGGGTCACACAGCCGGGCTCCAGCAGGCCTGGAGAGAAATGCAGGGCTCCTGTGTCAGTCGTACTTTAATTATGGAGGGGAGGGTGGTAGCAGGTATAGTTAACAAGGCTCTAGGGAGCAGCAGAGCCACAGGCTGGAGGTCCTGAGGAGCCAGGTGACTCAGCAGGAATGGAGGGTCAGAGAGGTTGACAGAGCACCAAATTCTCCCATCTCCCTGCACCTTCCAGAGCAACAGGCTCCAATGAATGAATGAACCGAGGGGATCCAGGCCTCTTCACAGTGGCCTGGGGCCAAGGCTGCCCAAGAACAGGGTCGACGGCACCCCCAATCTCACACACACACGCACACATGGGCACAGAGCTGCAGAGAGGGTAGGCCCCGGTGGGCCCTGGGGACACAGGCTCCAGTGGCTGTCTTGCCATCTCCCCTCCCAGCCCAGCCTGGATCCACACCAGGCCCTCCCTCCCCACAATTTGCTGGGGAGGCCCCAGGGCACCCAGAGTCCTAACTAGCCCCTTGGGTGCCGTGAGCACAACATGTTGGCAGGGGATACTGCCTTCCAGAGAGGCCCACAGCACACTGCCCACGGCTCTGTGATGGGCACGGGCGGCAGTGCGTGTGGCAAGGCACCAGGGTGAGAATGAATGGGGTGCAGTGGTAAGGTGGGAGGGACAGGAAAGCCAGCAGGGATGGCCGTGAGGGCCTTGAATGCCAGGCAAAGGAGGTGCACAGCTGGCCAGGGGTGGGGTGGCCCCACCCGGGACTCTCAGCCCCAGATTCATTCACCCAAGGACTTCATCCAACATCCAACCCGCTCAGCACCACTGGGCCCGTACTCGGGATCCTACTGTGGATGGAGGTGGACAGAGAACAGAGCCATTTAATCATGATTGCGAGGGTGCTGTGGGGGAGGGGCCTGAGTTCCCTGGTAGGGCGTGAGATGGTCAAGGAAGGCTGCCCTGGAGAAGTGGGATGAGTGGGAGCAGCCAGGCGAGGGGGGAGCAGGGGGCACATTCCAGGCCAGACAAACAGCCTAGGCAAAGGCTTAGGGGGTGAAGACGGTCACTGGGTTAGAGGAGGAAGAGGACAGGGCCAGTGCACAGACAGCAGTGAGGGATGGGCTGGACCTCCAGCAGCCTCCTGAAGGCAGGGGTCCAGCAGAGAGCAATGGGGATCTTGAATTCAGGAGCAGAAGTGCATGTTGTGTGTGGGCTGTAGGGGAGCAGTGCAGAGATAGCAGCCTGGACTGTGGTATGGGAGGAGGTGGCCCCAGCCAGTGAGGAGGGCTTCAGGCCGTGACCACACCTGCCGTCCCCTGACTGTGATGGGGACTGTGGCTTTGAGCAGAGTATGTGAGCTCGGTTCCCCATTTGGGGTTGAGCGCTTCCACGTCCCCATCACCTCTGCCCAGAAGCCTGTTCAAGCCCCTTGTTGGGACCCACTGACAGCGCAGCACCACGGGGAAGTCCTGCACACTCAAGCCTTTGGCGTCGTTCCCCCGGTTCCTCGGGGCCCCATTCGCCCAGGTTTCAGCCCTGCGGGGGTTCCGCGGGCCCCTGGCCAGATTCCCTGAGGCTTTGGTCGTTCCCACAGCCGTCCCGGAGGCCCTCTCCACGAAGCGTCTCCCGGGCCCCATTGATCGCTAGGCTACGGGCTGGGGCTCCGGCCCGGCCGGGCTCTGGAGGCGGCGGTGGAGGCAGCGGCGGCGCGGATGGCGGCAGAGCCCCGGCGCCCGTGGGCCCAGGTGCGCAGCGCGTACGGTGCCAGCGAGGCGCTGCGGCGCGCGGTGGGCCGCCGGCCGGACCCCGGGCCGCAGCCCCACAGGCCGAGCCCCAACGAAGCCCGCGCCCCAGGCCGCCTGGCGCGCCTGCGGTGCCAGTTCCGGGCTGAGGCGGCGGCGCGGGCCGACGCGCCCCGACTGCCACGGCTGGTGGACCGCGCGGGGGCCGCGGAGCCCGAGAAGGTGCGCAGCCGCGGCTCCGTGTGCTCCGTGTGCGGGGAGCCGCGCGGCGGGGCCACCTACCCGGCGGGCGTCCTGGAGGTGAGCGAGCGGCAGCTGCAGGAGGGCCTGGCGGCCGTGCGCGCCGAGCTGGGCGCGGGGCTTGAGGCGCTGCGCGCGGAGCTGCGGGCCGAGCTGGACGCCCTGCGCGCGCTGCTGCCGCCTCCGCCGCCCGCCCCCCGCGAGCCCCAAGGCCTCCGCGGCCTGGCCCTGCTGCGGGCGCTGGGCACCGTGAACGCCCTGGCCGCGGGCGCGAGGCCCACCGACAACGCCTCGGACAGCCCGGCCGACGGCGGCGCTAGCCGGGCCCCGGCCCGGAAGAACCTCAAGAATACGCCGCCGGGGCCCCACAGGGCAGCGGGGATTAAGCACAGGGGGAGGGAGCCCGGGGCGAGGGCCTGGCGCGCCGCCGCCGGCCGCGGGGCTTTGCTACCTGGGACTGGCCAGGTGGCTCCTGGAGCGGGGCTTGGAGCGAGAAGGGTCCTCCGACGCCGCTGGCTAGCGCTGTGGTATCGGAAGGGGCTGGGGAGTACGGCTGGCTCCGCGCAGCTGGAGCCGGAGTCCCGGCGGGGTAAGGCTCGGGCCAGGGGTATGTCAGCTTCCGGGAGTGAGCGCAGCGGGAGAGCCCAAGGTCTCCTCTGTCTGGGGGAGGTGGTTGCAAGTGTATTTTCTTGAAGGGTCTCAAGGGAGGAGGTCGGACCTTCATGCACTGGGGTGGAGAGTGTGACTCACACACCAAGTGACAGACACCGGGGACACGTGGGCTGCTGGGACACTGTCACCTGGACACAGGTTCACTCAGGACAGTGTCACTTGGATGTAAGAGCACATTCTACCGTGGGCCCTTGACAGCAGCCTAACTCTAGCCAGCTTCACTCCCCTGACAGTCGGGCCCACCCTCTACTGGACAGCGTTGCCTGGACAGAGCGCATCTGGTCAGTGCCCCCTGGACTCTCAGCTTTGCTTTGACAGTGACACGAAAGCCACTTACCTTAAGTAGCGTCACGGCAGGCAGTCACCCGACAGCAGTGTCTCTCCAGTGTCAACCTACATCAGACTCCACAGCCCATCTTCCCGGAGTGTTGCCTGGGTCGGGTCTCACCTGTTACAGACAGCCCTTCACTCACTGTCCCTGTCACCAGGACCCACCACTCTGTGCTGCAGAGCTGGGATCCAGCAGCTTCTCACCTCCTGGCCTCTGGGAAATGGCAGCTAGAGGCATCACTAAACCACACAGTGTCTGGGGTGGTCAGCCAGCTCGTTTGTAAAATAAAAGTAATTTTAGGCTTTAGCAGGTGGAGTTTCTCCACCTCATCGGGGGATTCAGGCATAACGTGTAGGATGGGAGTGGGGGTGCCTTCCGAGAGGGATCTGGGGAGGTCTGGGGTTCTGGATGGGGTCTGGGACTGGCTGTGGTGGGGTCGGGAAGGGTGGCACAGGAGGCCTCCGTAGGAGCTGCGGTGCGCCCAGGCCGCCCCCCCTCCCCCCAGCCATAGGAGGCCAAGGTCACCCTGTGAGTCGTTTATTGCGGGAAGGTGGTCGTGTCTACATCCTAGGGCCCCTGCCAGAGCCACAGGCTGAGCCCCAGGCCCAGGAGAGCCCCGTGCCTCGGGCCGGGTTGGGGGCTGCCGCGCGGACCGAGGCGCTGGGGGAAGCTACAACCCTGCGTACACCGAGAGGCTGCTGCGGCCGTAAGTTCTCCATGAGAGGTGCGGGGCGGGAGCCGGGGGGGCCTGGCCTGGGCCACGATCCGGAACTGGGCCACCTGAGGGTGTGGGGCGGAGGCGGTCAAGGCGCGGCGCACGGGAGGGCAGGGTGGCTGGGGGTGGGGGGGCGCGGGCTGTACCTGAGCGCGCCCGATGGGGACCGTGTCCTCGAAGACTGTCCAGAGCACCACGGGCTCGCAGCACCGCGTGGTCAGCGACCCCGCGTAGCGGTAGAAGCGCAAGAGGCCAGAGGCGCCCAGCAGCAGCAAGGCCAGCGGGAAGGTGGACGCCAGGTTCACGGAGGCCCCTGGGAGAGACGGCGGCGGGTTGGAACCAATCTCCCGGTGTCCGGCCGCCCCGCCCCCGCCGCGGGGAACCGCGTCCCTCACCGCGCGCGGACACGTTCTTCAGGCACCACAGACGGCTGAGCGTTGTCAGAATCCTGATCCTGGGAACGGGGCTCCAAGTGAGAGGGGCTCGAGCGGGGGTCTTAAAAGGGGGGAACACTGAGGGGGGTGTAGGGTAGACTAAGTGGGAAGAGAGGTGAAGGGGGTTTGCTGGGGGGAGGGCCACCCCCATTGACCCTGCAGGTCCACGACTTCTCACTGGCCACACCCCCTCACAGAACCCGTTCATCCTATAAAGCCTCTAGGGGCCCCAATGCCCACCCAAGATTACACAGGCCACCTGTCCCCTCTACAGACCCCCATGGACCCCCTTTCTTGAAAGCAGGCTGTCACATAGCAGCCCCCCTCCCTGCAGGAGGCACACGGCCCCTCCCTCACCGTCAAGAGCAGGGCCAGCACTGCCAGACCATCAGGGTGACCTCGGGCTTCCCCTATGCTCTGGTACCGGGTGTTCATATGGACCACGTGCATCTGGGGAGACACAGACTACGGGAGGTACCCAGCTACTCCCACCAGGCTGCCCTGGCCTCCATGGGGCACTCCCACCACCCCTCCCCATGACCAGGCCCACCTCCATGGGGCGGTGCTGCCCATCCAGGCTGTGCTCTGAGCCTGCTCGCCCGGGGACCCCGCCAGTGGAACTGCAGCTGCAGGGCACGCTAGGCTGGTGGTGGCAGCCTGGCGCCCTGCATCTCCAGCAGGCCCTGCGGGCCAGTGTCCGTGCGGAGCACTGAGGGGGAGGGAACAAATGACACCCTCTCTTTCCCCCACTCAGCTGCCCTCGTGCCATTAGGGCACAAGGTGCGAGCAAAGGTACCCCCTCAGGCCAGTCTGCGCCCTGGCTGGGCCTCTTTGGAACTATGACACCCTGGGTGTCCAGGCCCCTCTGCTGGCCGACCAAGTGGGGCTCCACAGACTGCAGTGGAAACCCCTGACCCTGCACGGAGGGGAGAAGGCAGCCTCCCGTGGCGGGGGTCCTGATCCACCTCAGCTATGGGATTGTTGGGGGTTGACTCCAGGAGTTCTGACCTCTGGGTACGCCCTGACTTCTGGGCCTCAGGGACAATGGCTGATTGCTACTGGTAGGGGGTTCCTGGCACCTCTATGTGGGGGTTCCAGACCTCCATTGGGGGATGTCTTGACCACTGTGTGTGGAGCTTCCTGTGCCATTTATGGAAATTTTGATTCCTGTGGGGGCGTTCCCATCCTTACGTAGAAGCTCTTAATCCATCTGTAGGGGTTCCTGACCCTCCTTGTGGGGGGGGTCCTTGGTCTCTGTAGGGTGTCTCATCTCCTGTGTGGGGATCCTGATCCTTGTGCAGGGGGTTGCTGTCCCTGTCTGTGGGAGGGGGAGCCTGACCCAGGGTGCTGACCTGTATGACCATGATTCTCCAGCGTCCACGGACCTGGAGGTGCTGAGTCATAGCCTTGGAAGATGAAGGGTCCAAGGGTAGGGTCCCGCTGGACCCGGTGAAGGTCGATGTTTATGGGGGACTGCTGGGCCCCCACAGGTTGGGGCCATCTCCCTCCAGTGGGTGGGGCCTGGTGGAACAGGTCTAGGTCTCTTGGGGGGCTGAGACATGGGGGTGCACAAAGGTGGCCCTCCCCCCACACACACACCCAGGGAAGAGTACCCACCTGACAGGTCACAACTGCCACCCCCCCAACCCTGGCCTGGACATAGGGTTTGCAACACCATCACAGGTACAGCCCCTGCAGGCAGCTGCTCCACAGGAAAGGGGCCTGGGAAAGTCTCCCGGCACCCGGCCACATGCCAACTTTGGGGACCTCCACGACCTGCTCACATGTGGGCTGGCCACATGGCACACTTATGGGTCCCGCCTGATGTGAGCAGCTTGGCACACACAGAAGGACTGGAGAGCACAGCAGCCACAGATCCGGACACACACAGAGGGGGACAGTCATACACACACTGTGGGGTCCCAATCGCTGCGACCCAGGACTACAGACAGAAAACCCGCAGAGACCACAGAAGTGCAGTGGACACAGGACACAGACCAATGCGACACAGCCTCACACAACACTCTGTCCTCACCACAATTTGGGTCCTGGGAGTCGTAGCACCAGGCACCTGCAGACGGTGGGAGGGGACTGGGCTGACGCAGGCCATCTGGGCCCTGAGCGCCATCCCAGCCGGGGTCCAAGGGTGGGAGCACAGGGCTTTGGCCAGTGGATGCCAAGCAGACCCTATTCTCCTGTCACCCCAATTCCAACCTCTCCTCCCCAAAAGTCGCACCCCCCCACTAGGGGCAGGGCCTAAAGCGGAGAAGAGGGAGCGTCCAGGGAGGGTAAGGCAGAGCAGAAAGGCAGGGTCCTGCGTTCACCCTCGAGTCGGTGCGCACCACCAGCGGCACGGCAAGGAAGGTGAGCACCAAGCCCAGGGACCGCATGGTGCAGCAGTAAGTGGAAACCAGCGAGGGCGGCGAATTTACCAGCGGGGTGAGTTAGGGGCGTGGCTGAGTCCTGGGGGCTCCAGGCGCGGGGAGGGTCGGAGGGGCGGCGCCTCCAGTGGGGAGACAGCTGGAGCTCGCCAGGCACTCGCTCTGATACCGGGGCAGGGACGGCTGCCAGCAACAAACGCCGGCGTCGACCCAAGCTGCACGCTTTCACGGACCCCCCCACACCCCAACTATTCCTGGGTGGGTGGATGCTATTATTATGCCCATTTACAGACGAGGAAATGGAGTCTGGAGACCAGAAGTGACATGACAAGGCCACCAGAAAGGACGAAGTTCGAGGGAAATGGCACCTTGGATTCCAGTGCCTTGACTTGGGGGCCTGGGGTGGGGAGGACGCCCCAAGACCACAGCCTCTTTCCTACCAGCGCACCCCTGCGGACCAAAGGGTCTGGGAAGCCACTGCTTCCTCCGCTCCGCCCCGGCTTCCGCAGCAGTTTCGGAGGTCCCGGCGCCCAGCGGACCCCAGGCTGTGGCCCGAGCCCCAATCGCTCTCTTGGAAAGCGGGGTTCCGATTTCCCCGCCCCGCGAGTGGCCAGGAGAGACGACGACGCACCGGAATGCGCTCGGCGGACGCGCCTTCCCAAGCGCGAGGGCCGCGCCCCAACCTCCCGCCCCCCACCAAGGCGCTGTCCGCGGTGCTGCCCGGACCGCCCGCCGCCCCGCAGGCGTTCAGGCCCGAGGGCCGCCTCCCCAAGCCCCCAGGGGCCGCACCAGTGCCGTTCCTAAACCAACCCCTTGCCCGCCCAGCGCGAGGACCCACCCGAGGCTGAGTCCCCTGGGCGCCCTCTTTCCTCACATCAGGAACTGAGAAATTATTGAAAAGACCACGACCAGAGAACGGAAGGGATAGGTGTCTCAGAACCCCACGCCTGCCCTGGCTTCCAGAGGTGGCCCAACTCCTCCACACAGCCACCTCTGCACCTGTCCCTCGGCCCCAACTTGGCTGGAGCCTCCTGCTCCAGCTGGGGCCGCACCGAGGATGGACCACAGTTCTTCCAGAACACAAATTTATTTGGCATTCGGATGAAACGGTTCTCACAGCATCTTAAGAATTAGTGCCAACCCAACCAAAATAAACCCAAACTAAAAACCCTTAATGAAAGGAAAACATAAACAGGCCTTGAGACAATGGCCTATAGACACCCACCCCCACCAAGCAGGTCAGCAGCTCTCACAGGAGCACAAGACTCTCACCCAGGGTTGGTTGGGATTCATCTGACCACGGAGCACAACCAGATCTCATGACGGTTGGCCTAGGCAGAAGGCCGACCCCACCTCTCCCGTTGCTCCCCCACCCCCACCCCCAGTGGAGCTCAGCCCCTGGGGCACTAGCTCCTGGGGACACTGCGGGCAGCAGGCAAGGCCTGAAACAGTGCTGCACGTGGGCTGAGCAACCCCGGAGCCCTGGCCTGTCCAGAAGCAGGCCCCCATCTGTGGCCCCCACAGCCTGCTCCGGGCCACCCCCTTAGTGACTCCCACATGCCCGACTGGCCCAGCAGTCCTTCAGTCCCCAATCCCACACATCTAGTGCCAGACGCCCTGCCCTGTACACACGGGTCTGAGGCCTGGGCCAGAGACACGGGGGTTGGGAGGGACCCTGAGCTGTTGGGGGCAGGATCCTCTGGGGCTCCATGGGGGAGCCCACTCCAAAGCAGGAGTGCTCAGGACCCTCACCTAGCACCAACAAGGCCTGTGACAGCTGCTCAGTGCCCAGAACACAGTGGAGGCAGGACACGCGTTCTGCTTTGTCTTCAGCAGCCAGTGCAGCCACTCTCCAGTCCCAGTCCTTGGCAGGGGGAGTGCAGGCCTGCTCGGCATGCAGCCTGCCCGCGTGGGGCTGCCTGCAGCACTCTGGCTCCTGTGGGCCGAGCCCTGGTCTGTGGGCAACTTGAGAAGCTCATGCTGCCCAGGGAAGAACAAAACGGTCCCCAACGGCAGACTGTGAGAACATGTCCAGAAATAGACTGTGCCAGCGAGGCCTGTCACCACAGAGCACCCACTTCAAGTCATCCCCCGCTCACTGCTGGTCTGGGAGGGCACAAGGGGCCAGGGAAGGGCTCCCTGCTCTCAGCTGAGGGCCACACCTTGGGGCCGCCCAGCACGCCATGGCTGGCCCTGGAAAGGGGGGCCCCAGGCCTGAGTCCCCGTGTACCGCCACCACCTGCAAACACTTAGACACATACACACACATACGCACACAGATACACATGCACACAACAAAGAAAAGATCCAGACATTCAACGTAGAAAAGATATGAATGTGCTAAAAATCGCACAAAACCCGCTTAACCTCCAAACCTCAGAAATGCTAAAAACCCCATGTCAGGAGACAAGACCACTGCCCAGAAACAGGCAACAGTGACCCTCAGTCAAAGGCCCCCCAGGGTAGGACACCCAGCACCTTGCTGCTGGGGACAGGAAGGTGGCATGCGGCCACTGGGCACATAGCTCCAGTGGTGGCGGTGGTGGGCAGGAAGTGGACTTCTGGGAGATGGACAGCCCAGGATGTGAATTTCAGCCATCCCTCCCCCCAAAGACACAACCCTTATGGCACAAACAAGGTGGGGTGGGGGCAGGCCAGGTCCAGGGGCAAATTCAGCAGGAGTGGGGGCTCCAGAGGGCAGCAGCCAGGAGCCAGCCCCAGTGGAGGATCCAGGGCCAGGACACTCATGAGTGACTAAAGGCCCCAGCCTGACCCCAGAGCTGCCCAGGGCGGGTCACGCATTGTGATGCCGGGGAGAGAATGGTTGGGGTGGGGCCCAGGCCTCCTGGTGTGCAACTGAGCTTCACGGAGCCCAGCTGGAAAGACAGTACAGAGTCCAGCCTCCTTCCCAGCTGCCCTCCTCAGGGCCTTGGGCACCTCGGGCACCAGGCCAGGCCCACAGCTGGATGTTCACAACTGGACCTGGGGGACCACCCCCAGAGCAGCCCTTGCGGCAACCTCCAAGGCCATCTGCCCCGACTGCACTGACAGTCCTCAGACACCCGCTACCCGGGCGCGCCTTCTTGAGCCGCGGCTAGCTAGGCGTGCGCGGCAGCCTGGGCTCCTCTGGAGGGCGAGTGGCAGCAAGCAAGTCCATCAGAGCTGGAGTGTCCAGCCCCACTAGAGCGTATGGTGCCTCCTTTGTTCCCTGCTCCTGACACGTGTGGTCTCACCAACTCTGTCATCCTTCTGCCGTTTAAAAAGAAAAAGACAGTGACCCAAAGCTACGCGTGTGTTTGAAGCCCCCAAAGACCCTCGGGCAGGTGCTGGCACCCTGGGGGCTGGCGTGGTGTCTGTGTGCCCGCCGTCAGGGGTGTGGCTGTGCAGCTGGGTCCAGGCTCACTCAGGGGCCCCTCAAGTCTCCCAAGGGGATCAGCGTTTTTCTCGACGGCAAACAGGTGCTCCCCTGCCCATTTGGACCTCGGGCCCGCCGTCCTCTACACCACAGTATTGAGGGAACTTCGGCTGTGGCGGCCGCCCCCCGGCAGCGCCTCTGTGGCCAGGGCACTGCCACTCTGGGCGGGGTCAGGGGGCACGAGGAGGACACTGCTGCTGTCGGCTGAGTCTTCCAGTTCGGCCAGAGAGGCCCTGGGGGTGGGCAGGGGCTGCTCCAGGCGCCGGGGCGCTGCACCCTCACCACCACCGTCCCCAGTGGCCAGCTGGGCGGCCTCCGCTGGCTCAAAGGCGTCATCATCTGTGGGAGGAGATGGAGGTCAGCGGGGGGGTCCTGGCTCGGGGTAGCTCCTCCTGCTTGCCTGCTCCCACCAACACCGCCGGGCAGGCGAAAGCGTGCCCCACGGGGCTCCACCGTGCTCACCCCGCACCTTCGCCATGCAAGTGGGCTGTGTGGGGCTGGAGCAGGGGTACAGCCATGAGCAAAGCATGATGTGTGCGTAGGGGACACGCTTTGACTGAGTCAGCAGATCAAAGGGAGGGGAGGGGGAAACCCTCTCAGACTCTGGGGGTCCAGGCAGGGCTCACATGCATTAGACATGGGCTGGAACACGGGGGCAAGTGCGGGAGATGGACCAGAGCAGGCAGCCCGGCCAATTGTCTGGGGGTCTGCAGAACACCCTGGTCTGAGGGAGACCTGGTGGCAGCCCCTCCTTATTCCTGCAGGTGCTCTCTGAAAGCTCGGGGCTCAGGGACCCAGCACCGCCGCTCCCCTGGCCGACACCCCCAGCCCAGCAGTCCTGCCATCCTGCCCCGGGGAGCATTTGCTCCCCTGCAGCCTGGTCTACGGAGGCATCTGGGACTCGCACTCCCAGAAGCATCCGTCCTCCTACCCACCCTGGCCCCCTGGACAGCATATTGTGACAATCAGTGTCTCAAGGACAGAGGTCAAATCCAAGGCTTTCCTGCCGGTGCAGACCACAAAGGACGGGACTAACTGACAGTAAAAGACCAAGAACACAGCAGTGCCAGCCTTGCAAAGCCCAGCCTGCTGTGTTACGTGTGCATGTGTGTGTAACACACAGGGAATCGGGATGGGACACCTGCGTGCACACCAGGGACAGGGACAGGTCAGGCCATGGGCAGGACACCTGCTGTTCTTTCTGCTTCACCTGTGAGGAATGATTTTCCATAGTATCAGATGAACAACAGACTCAAGTGGCCGCTGGACAGGAGGGCATGCCGAGGGGCTGTCTCCTCAGCTCACCACATGTGCCCCATGCCTGACAGCCCAGCGTCCGGGCACCCCACTCCCCACAGGGCCCTGCTGAGGGGGCCCCAAGGGGTGCTCACTAACAGGAGTTCCCGGGAGGGAGGCAGGGGCAGGGAGACCACTGCCAGTGGCCATCTGCGACCCTGGGAAGAGTGTGCCCACCCCAGACGGTGGGACCATCTTAAAGGGAAAACCAAAGCAAAAGCAGAAGGCCGGGCAGAAGTTGGGGGGCCACAGGGCCTTGGCCCGCATGCCAGCTGGTTGTGACCCATGGCTCCCTTGCCCTGGGGGTCACCTGCAGGGTCGTAGAACATGCTGTCTGGGTTGATGGAGGCCTCGTACGGTGGCGGCGGGTCATCGGGTTGGTCGATGTCCGGGTACTTGTACGCAGTGTAGGGAGGCGGAGGGTCATGGAAATGGAAAGTACCGCCTTCCCCATCGTCGGAGAGGTGCAGCGGTGTGAGGCCTGTGCCGAACCCATCTGGGCCATAATCAAAGCCAGGGATCCTTCGGCCGAGGTTGAAGTGGTGCACTGGGCGGTCGGAGAGAGAAACAAGCCCGGAGCCATCACTCCTGGGCTGGACCTGCCACGTCCAGGCCCAGGGCACCCCGCACTCCGACAGTCACACGCCTGTACCCGGCTGCTACCTGCCATCCACACTGGGAGCCCCACCCACCCACCCACCAGCTCCGGCCCGCAGAACCCGGGCTCTCAGCGCATCTGGGCGTGACCCGCGACGGCCTCGGCATGCTGCCCACCCTGCAGCTCCATCTCCAGGAGGGCTCACCGTGATGCGGGGCCTTCAGACCTGACACGTGTGCCCTCGGAGGCCCTGGGGCCCTAACACAGCAGCTGTGGTCCCTTGTCACCATGATCCTCAGCCCCCCTCCCCACAGGGACTAGGAAGCCTCCTGGCTTGCTCACTGAGACGAGGGGGAATCTCAGAAACTCTACGCAGGCACAAGCTGTGGCAGAGAACGTGGGCTGAGGAGGGTGGACCATGCTCCCTAAGCTGCCACCAGTCATGGGTGTCCAACGTCTTTAGCGGGCAGGCTGCCCCGGCAGGTGCCCACACACCCTGGGGGGCCAGGGCCGGCGCCCCTCCCACCACACTCGTGTGGCTCAGCCTGGGAGTGGGAGCAGGAGCAGGCAGGGCACAGCTGCCGGGCAGCCCTGTCTTCCTCCTCCCTGTCCTGGGACCGCCGCCGAGCCACTGTGGGCGGCAGGGCTGGGCACTCACGGTTTGCTCCAATCAGGGACTCAATGCGCTCCCGGCGCCTCTGGCGCAGCCGATGGACCATGAAGAGCAGCAGTGACAGGATGAGGAAGGAGGACACGCAGCTCACAATCAGACGCATCCCGCTGGCCATGGAGTCCAGCAGGCTGCTGCCGTCTGTGCGGACGGGGAGAGCTGCTCTCAGGAGGGGGGTTGGCCCCCCAGGCAGTGTACCTCCTGACCCCTCCTAGTGCCAGGCCCCGCACACAGCCACTGGGATGCCGCAGCCCGGCCTCAGCCCCTCCTGAAGGCTCTGTCGCTACCCCATTCCCCACTCGCCCCCATTGCTGGGGTTGAGCCCCGGAAGCCACTCGGGGCTGGACGGGGTGCTGAGCAGGACTGTGCATCCGGCCGCAGCACCCAGGTCCTCCCTGATGCAGGGGAGCTGAGGTCAGCAGGGCTGTGTCAGTGGCCTGAGTTCAGAGCTTGGCTTCAGTCCTACAGGGGGCCCAGAGCTCTCTGCCCCTCCCCTGCACCCAGCAGTGCTCACATGTGGAGGCTGGGGTCACCTGGACCCCACAGGTGATCCGGAGAGGATGCAGGTGCAGCTTCCCCTGGACCCCAGAGTCTCTGTTTACAGCCCCTGTCTACCCTCAGCCCTGTCAATGTCTGTTCTGATTCTTTTTTTTTACCTTTTTATTTTATATTGGAGTACAGTTGATTAACAATGTTGTGTTAGTTTCAGGTGTACAGCACAGTGATTCAGTTAAACATACACGCATTGACTATTCTGATTCCTGACCTCCCCACGCCCACCCTCCTGCCCACCCTCTCTGTGGGTGGGGAGCCTGGGGGCCACCGCCAGGGACTCAACTGCACACTCACAGTCTCGCAGGATGGAGAGGGGTCACCCAGGGAGAAAGTGTTCACACGGGAACCCCGCCGCCAACTCACGCTCCTCTCCCCATCGGGTCATAGCGCCCGCCCGAGTAAGGCTGGGCAGGGCCTGCTCTGGGCCAGCTCCGTGGTGGAAGCCCAGGGTCCCGCAGCAGCTTCCTCGGGGGGCCAGAGTCCGGCCTGCACCCAGATGTCTTGGGGCAGAAGCGGTGGGGGCCTAGGGCCTGGGCAGCAGCTCCGTGGTAAGCACCAACCCCGCCCCACCAGCCAAGCGTCCCAAAGTCCTCTGCTTGTGGAGGCTGCAGCTGCAGGGTGCTCTGCTAAGGGCCCTGTGCCTCTGACCGCACATGTCCAGGGGCCTCACCAGGGTGACTCTGCAGCCCCGGGGACACTGGCAGCTTCTGGTGATACCTTTGGCGGTCCCCAACAGCAGGCGGGGGAGGCACTTCTGGCACCTGGTGGGCAGAGGCCGGGGATGCAACTCAACATCCCACTGGCCACTAGCTCAGGGTCTGACCTGCCCTGCCTGGCACACACCAGGCTTGTTGGGCGCTGCTAGGAGAGGTGCTGGTGCAAGGCAGAGAGGGAGAGAACGGTGTCAGGCATTCCCAGGGCTCTCGCCTGCGTGAGGTTGCCACTTCCGCCGAGTCACAGAATCGGAACCAGGGGGATCTGGGAACACCTGCCTCCAGACGCAGCGTGGAGGCCAGGGAGCTTCACTGGGCAGGAGTAACCTGAGCCATGGGAGTCTCTGTGTCCACTCCCACTTCTGCAACAGCCACATGAGCAAGTCCCCAACTGCCAGCCCTGAGGAGACACTTCACAGCCAACACAGGTGCCAGTTGGATGGCCAGGCTCATACTGGCCCTTCTCCCATGGGGCCAGAAAGCTTTCCCCAAAGCTGCATTTACTGCTGACAACACTGGAGTAAGTGTGTGAAAGGAAACATCCTCTCATTAATTAGCTGCTGTTCTGATGCCGGTCTCAAGGGAACATTTCATCCCTGTCCAGGAGGAGGTCTGTCAGCCCACGGGGCTGCTGTTAATTGGCGGCCAGCTCAGAGACCCCAGGGTCAGGGGGTAACTAAAGCAGCAGGCCTCTGCAATGACTAATTCCTGCTCAGTCCTAAAATAAGCCCAAGGACACGGCCAAGGTCCCCGGACCGTCATCCACGGTACTCACCAAGAAGAGGTACCAGCAGTCAGACATGAAGAAAAGAGTACTGTCCCAGGGGGCAGAGGCCAGCCAGGGGCCCCCGGGGGCCCTCAACATGGCAGGTCCCTCCATGGGGCCCGGACAGTGCCAGGCGGGGCTGCCTGCTGTGGTCCAGGCTGCAGGTCCCTGGCCAGCCCTGGGCCCCGACAGAAGACACATAATGCTGCAGCAGACACTGCTGAATGGAAGGGGCCCCGGAGGCCGCTGGCCTGACCGTTGGTCTGATGCCTAAGCCTGCCCAGGCCTCCCCAGGCCACCACAAGGAGCTTGGCGCCCCACTGGGCTCGGTGCCAACGACAGCATCCAGTCTCTGTGGAGGAAGCAGGTGGAGCCGAAGCTCAGCAGGAACCGGGAGGCGGGTGCCTGGTCCCTGATGCAGGCTCTGCTACCGGCTGGTGCACGGCCAGCACCTCACACCTCTCGGCCCCAAGCCCGGGCACCAGCACAGGACGGAAGGAGAGGCCGTTGCTCAGCGTCGATTTGTTTCCTGAATGAGCTGAATGACCGTTGAACATCTTTTCAGGTGCTTGGCTGACTTCGTGCATCTGCTCTGGTCAAGTGTCATTTTAGAGCCTCTGCCCATTTTTTAACAGGGTGGTTTGTTCTCTTATTATTGAGTTTTGAGAGTTCTTTATATACTCTGAATACAAGACCTGTGTCCGATCTGTGTTTCTCTGTTGGTGGTTTATCTTTTCAATTCTTTAAGGGTCTTTCAACGAGCAGAAGTTTTCAATTTTGATGAAGTCTAATTTATCAATGTTTCTTTTGTGGACCATGCTTTTGATCTAAAAATGTTGCATATCCCAAGGTTACAAAGATTTTTCTCCTGTTTTCTTTTAAAAGACTTAATTTTAAAAGAACATATGTTGGGGGGGAGGGATAAATTGGGAGATTGGGATTGACATACACACACTACTCTATATATAAAATAGATAACTAATCAGACACTACTGTGTAGCACAGGGAACTCTACTCAATACTCTGTAATGGCCTATATGGGAAAAGAATCTAAAAAAAGAGTGGATATATGTATATGTCTAACTGATTCACTTCGCTGTACACCTGAAACTAAAACACTGTAAATCAACTATATCCCAAAATTAAAAATAAAATAAAAGAACATATGTTTTCTTCTAGAAATTTTATAATTTAAAGTTTTACATAAGTGTATGACCATTTTGCAAGAAGTGTAGTGTAAGGTTAATTTTTTATTTTGCTTATGGATGTCCAATTGTTCCAGCTCCATTTGTTGAAAGACTATCCTTTCTTCATTGAATTGTCTTTGTACCTCTGTTAAACAGCAGTTGACCACATAAGTGTAGACTATTTCTAGACTCTCTATTCTGTTCCACTGATCTATGTGTCTATTCTTGTGCTAAAAAATCACACTGTTTTGATTACTATGACTATATAGTAAGTTTTATATCTGGTGCCATGAATCCTCCAACTTTGTTCTTTTTAAAAACCGGTTTGGCTATTCTAATTCCTTTGCCTTTCCACATAAATTTTAGAATCAACTTGTTAATGTCTATAAAAAAACCCTGCTGGAATTTTGGTTGGTACTGTATAGAATCTATAGATAATTTGGGGAGAATTAACCTCTTAGTGATATTGAGTCTTCTGATCCATGAACCTTTCATTTTATTTATGCCCTTGATTTCTTTCATCAGTGTCTTAACGATTTGTAGCATACAGACGGTGTGCATATTTTGTAAGATTTGTACCTAAGTATTTCATGGTTTTTGGTGCTACTATAAATGGTACTTTTCTTAAAAATTTCAATTTCCAACTTTTTACAGGTAGTATATATAAACATAATGGATTTTTGCATATTGACCTTGTATCTGGAGACCTTGCTAAACTAAACACATTTATTAATTCTAGCAACATTCTTGTAGATCCTCTAGGATTTTCTACGCAGACAATCACATCATCTACAACAAGAAATGATTTCATTTCTTCCCTTCTGGTCTGGATGCCTTTTCTGACATTGCCCTTGACCTCCCATACAACCCCGAACATGGTGGTGAGAGCAGACGTCCTAGCCTTGTTGAAGGAGATATTTTCCTGGTGTCTCTTTCCTTGGTGCAGTGTGGGCAGTTGCCAGAAGAGGATGCTTGGCCTGGGAGGCAGTCAGAAGGCTGTAGAAGCAAGGCCACAGTGTGGGGCAGGGTGAGGCCTTGACTGGGCTATTCTGGCTGCACTGGAGAGAGGCCTGTGGCAGCTCTGATCCTGCCCAGATGCCCTGAAGGCTGTGGTCTGCTGAGAAGTCCTCAGAGCTGGGTGGGCTCCACGGGCCATGCATGCCCACAGATGAGTCATGCTTGTATATGTTTGGTCATTCTTACAGAGTCTGGACAGAGAGTCAAGGCAGCAGAAGTCAACTCCTGAGAAATGGAACCAGGAATCCTGGTGAAGAGACTTGTGAAAGCCAGCATTTGACTCCCATGGAAGGTGAGTAAGCTGGAGGCTGGAGTGATGTGGCTGGGGCGCAGGAGACCTGGCAGGCACCCAACTGGCTTGTCAGACATCTGCAGGCATGTGCCCTTCAGTAGCGGGTACCATCTACCCTGTGGGATGGGGAGGCCTGAGCGCACCCCAGCTCCATGTCCCCTGCTGGCTCCTCGCAAACATGGCCTCTGCATGCACCACAGCCAGCCATACAGGTTTGGGATACACGCCAAAGCACCCGGCCCGCCGAGCCTCAGCCAGCCTGACGCTGTCTGGCTTGCCCTGATGGCCCTGGGGAGCAGGACGGCTCTCGGTGTGTGGCCCTCACATGTGGCTCCAGCTTCCCTCCATAGGTCCTGCCCAAGCCGTCTGCTGTGGGGCCCACAAGCCCATGTCGCTCACATTGAAATTCATGCTTCTGATTTACATTTCTCTTGAGGTCGTGAATTCACAGGGAGATGCCAGCTGCTCTGGCGTGGAGAGCAATCAGGTGCGTGAGTTGCTGTGCTAAGGGCTGAAAGGACAGTCCCACCCGCTGCTCTTTTATCAAAAGTGGAAGGAGGAGGGTCACCCAGAGACCACATGGCCCCTGGCGTCCACCGTGAGTCACCACCGAGTGGGGAGGAGTTTTATGTCAAAACTGTGGGTAATATTTAATCTTTTTCTTAAAGATTCTAACAGTAAAGACTGATAATGGCAAGCAACAGAAACTGTCATCACCTTCCACATCACCACACTCAGAAACAGGAAGAGCTCCAATGGGGACCACGACGGAAGCCAGTTCTGAGTGTAACCAGGAGAGAAGACAGGCCTACAGCCCTTGGTCATAGCTGCCATGTGAACACGCAGCCCCACGCAAGGCCGAGCTCGCCATCTCACCTGGGTCCAGGCACATGAACTTGCAGCACTCCTTAGGGTCCTTGCGGTACTGCTGGCAGCCCTGGGGCCGCTCGCACAGGGCAGCTACGCACATCTCGGGCTCCCCTCTGTGACAGGTGCAGCTCAGGCACGGATCGTCCCCTTTGGGGGTGAAGTAGAACCCTTCATCCACAACGTTGTCCTTGATGTCGACACATGTCTGACCTGCAATAGGAAGAGATATGTGGGTCACCAGCCAGAGGAGCCCTGACTCCCCACCCGGGCCTGGGCCAACATGACAGCAGAGAAGTTGGCAAGATGGACCTGAAGCACCCCCTTCCAGGGTGGTGGGTCTGCCCGTGGTCACAGGGAGGGGCTGAGAGACCGCCTGGCACACTGTCAGGACAACACGTTGCTCAGCATACCTGGCCACGAGCAGACAGCAGGGACAGAGAGCCCGGGGAGAAGCTCTTGCTTTCAAGTGCCTAAGCGCATTACATGTGAGATTCCCTCCATTATAAAATGCAGGTGTCACGAGTATCAGCCCTTTTAGCATCAGAATGTATCTCAAATGAGCCTTGGGAGACGGTCCACTGGAACTGAGACACACAGTGAATTCGCGCAAAGCCGACTGGGACCAGAGGAGGAAGAACTGCTGGTGTGAGACAAGAGGGGGTGAAGGCGCAGGCCCTGAAGCGGGTAGGAGACACGCCCAATGCTGGGCATGACGGCTGAGGCAGGGGTGTGGTTCTCCTCAGGGACATAAGGAGGAGATGTTCTGGTCTCTCAGTGGGGTAGGGATATCTAGGAAAACTCACAGAAGACGCCACACCTCGGGTCTGTGCCACACTTGACTGGAGTCAAATCTGTGTAACCCACGTGATCAGGAGTGTGCAGGGCAAGAAACTTACATAAAAGTGTTCCTGCTCAAACAGAGGGAGGAAGGATGAAGAAAGTGAGCAGAGCCCTTGGAGATGCAGGAAAACCATGTGGAGACACAACGGACAAAAACGCCCACATTCGCTGCAAAGCAAAATCCTGCACATCTAGGAAGCTCAACGGACTTCAAGTAGGATAAACACAAAGAACAGACATGGCACAGGGAGAAAGCAGGAAGTCAGAGAGGACGGGAACCTTAAAAAGAGCAAGAAAAAATGACACAATACTTATTGTGAACCCCAGTAAGATTTCCTGCCAAGAGGCCAGAAGGCGGTGGAATAATGAATTCTAAGTGCTCAAAGGAAAAGCTGTCAACCAAGAGTTCTCCATCCAGCAAAGCTGTCTTTCAAAAATGAAGACTGTCCCGGGTAAACAAAACCTGAGAGAACTTGTGCTTTCTGACTCCCAGGATAAGAAACACCAAAGGAAGCTCTGCAGCAAAAAGCAGGTGACCTTCAGAGAGTAATCCGAATCCATACAAAAAGCCAAAAAGCACTAGAAAAGGCAATTATGTAATTATAAGACAGTACAACTGCGTATTTTTCCTCCTTTATTCTCTCAACTTAATTAAAAGGCAGTTGTATAAAATAATATATCTGTAGTGTAGTGCTGGGCCCATAACATACGGAAAGGTAATATACCTGGAATGTATGTGCCAGTGACAGTGAAAGAGGTGTGTGGAAGCAAAGTTGCACTGGGCAAAGGAAACGGCTGCAGATGGTAAAGCAATTACAACTGCGTAGTGTTGGGTTTTTAACACTAAGAGATCTAATGTATACAGTACTCATGCTGCAGAGAGGAAAAGAGAACGGAGTTTCACAGAAGTATGTGACAGTGTGATTTAGAAGAAACATATATTTGGTCATTCAGATGACCAACATACACTTCTCATATACATTTGGTCTTCGCCCACAGTTCCTGGCTCACAAATGCTTGGAATTTCTTAAGTGCAGAGAGTGATACAGGAGTCTTTTGTTCTGTGATGAAGTGACTTTTGGAAACTGGTTGCCAGGAGGACCAACCCTGTGATCAGAGGGTTGGAACTTTTGGTTCCCATCCCTTGATTTCTGGGGAAGGGGTGGGTAGGGGCGGGTGGAGGTTGAATCAATCACCAATGGCCGATTTAATCAATCATGCCTATGTAATGAAGCCTCCATAAAAACCCAAAAGGACAGCTTTTTGGCCTTTTTGGAAAGCTTCCATGACACGGAACCAGACCATTCTGCAGGCCGCTGTGCTGGGCACCAAGCTCCCCAAGAACAGAGCTCCTTCATTGGGGACCTCGCCTTATGTGTCTCCTCATCACAATAAATCAGTAATCTAGTGGGTAGACAGGTTTCTTGAGTTCTGTGAGCTGTTATAGCAAATTAATCAAGCCTGAGGAGGGGTCAGGGGAACACCATTTTACAGCTACCACTGGAAAAGAAGGAGACTTTAAGTAAAACAAACAAAAACTACTATGGGTAAAAAAGGTTCGATTAATGATTGAAAGGTTCAACTCACCAGGAAGATATAATAATTATAATGGCTTATGTCCCTAACAACACGATCTCAAGAAAGATAAAGCTAAAATTAGAGAGTATCAAGGAAAAATGGATGAATCAACATCCATAGTGAGAGATTATAACATGTCTCTTTCAAAAACTGATGTATCATGCAGCCAAAAAAGATCTGAGCAAGAGCACCAACAAGCCTGAGCTACCAGATGTATAAAAACCCTGTGGCCAGGAGTTCATAAAGATGAATCAAAGAGGCAAACCTCCAGTGAGACTGATCAAGAAAAAAGGAAGAGTACGTAAATGATATCAGGAAACAAAAGGAGAGCACAATGACAGACATACAAATGCTTCAAAAAAATCATAAGCTATTATTTAGATTAGATTACATGGGCAATGCCCTAGATACACATGACTTACCAAAACTGACTCAAGAAAACTAGGAGATGTGAATACGCCTATAGCCATTAAAGGAACTAAATCAGTATTAAAAATCGCACATGTATACACACACACACACACGCACGTGCACACACACACACGTCTTAGCTCTGCCCATTGAAAGGGCATAAAAGCAATGAGCTTTAACTAGTGCTCAGGTCCTCCAAGGATGATTCCAGAGAGCACAAGATGAACTTGGAAATGCTCAAAGAATGATGCAGACACGTCAAAAGGACAGCCTGTGTAACTGTTTTTATTTCACAATGCTCATGAATCCAAAAGCTTAGGGAAGAAATGGCTCAATTATTTGAAAACCACAAACTACCAAAAACTCACTGAAGAGGAAATAAGACAATCTTGATAGTCCTATAACCATTAAATAAATTGAATTCATAATTAAAAAGCTCTCCCCAGGGCTCCCCTGGTGGCGCAGTAGTTAAGAATCCATCCGCCTGCCAATGTAGGGGACACCGGGTTCGATCCCTGGTCTGGGAAGATCCCACATGCTGTGGAGCAACTAAGCCCGTGTGCCACAACTACTGAGCCTGTGCTCTACAATCCGTGAGCCACAACTACTGAAGCCCGCACACCTAGAGCCCATGCTCCGCAACAAGAGAAGCCACTGCAAAGAGGAGTCACCGCAATGAGAAACCCGCACACCACGATGAAGAGTAGCCCCTGCTTGCTGCAACTAGAGAAAGCCCGCGCAAAGCAACAAAGACCCAACGCAGCCAAAAATAATAAAATAAATTTATAAAAATTTAAAAATTAAAAAATCAATGTACTCCACCATCTTGATAAGCTAAGGAAGAAATACCATATGTTCATAAAAAATGACGCAGAAAAAGCATTTGACAAAATCTAATATTTATAAAAACTCTTAGCAAGTTAGGAATAAAGGGAAACTTCAACTTGGTAAAAAATACCTGCCCAAAATACCTATAGCTGATATGATACTTAATGGTAAAAGGAGTGAATACATAGCCCATAAGATCAGGATACCTGTTCTCATCATTCTTATTCAACACAGTGCTGGGAGTTTTAGGCATTGCAGTAAGGCAAGATAAACAAGTAAAAGACATAGAGATTTAGAAGGAAGAAATAAAACTATCTCTATTTGCAGATAACATGATTGTATATATAGAAACTCCCAAGCAATCTACCAAAAAACTTCCTAGAATAAGTGACTTCAGCAAAGTCACAGAATACAAGATCAATGTACAAAAACCCATTACATTTCTTTACACTAACAATAAACATATATAAGCCAAAATTTAAAACACATACATTTACAACTGCTCCAAAGAAAATGAATTACTTAGATATATACTTACACATGAAGAGGATCTGTTTGCTGAAAAATACATAATGCTCACGAAAGAAATAAAAGAATATCTAAGTAAATGGAGAGACATACCATGTTCGTGCATTGGAAGATTCAACATTGTAAAGATGTACATCTCCTCAGATTGACCTATATAAGTTTAATGCACTTCTTATCTAAATCCCAGCAAGGTTTTTACAGACAGATAAGCTTATTCTAAAATTTAGGTAGAAAAGACACAGGCTCTAGAACAGCTAAAACCATCCTGACCTAGAAGAATAAGGTAGGAGGAACCACTTCCTGATTTCAACACTGATTATACAGCTACAGTAATCAAAACAGTGTGGTAATGCAGAAGGTTCAATGGAACAGAATAGAGAACCCAGAAATATACCCACACAAACATGCTTGACTAAGTTTTGACAACGGCACAAAATGCAATGAAGGCAAGACAGCTTTTCAACAAACAGTGCCGGAGCAGCTGGACATCCACAGCAAAAAAGTGAAGCTTGACCTAATTCTCACAGCTTATTAAAAAATTAACTCAAAATGGATTATAGACTCAAATGTAAAATACAAACTATAAAACTTTTAGAACACAACACAGGGTAAACTCTTCAGAATGTAAGGCTAGGCAAAGAGTTTTCAGACCTGACACCAAAAGAGTGACCCATAGAAGGAAGAATTGTTAAACTGGACTTCAGCAAAACTAAAAACCTTTGTTCTGTTAAAGCCCATGTGAAGAGGATGAAGACAAGCTACAGAATAGGAAAAAATACCTGTAAAAAACTCATCTGCCAAAGAACTAGAACCTACAATACATAAAGAACTCTGAAAACTCAACAGTAGAAAACCCAAACAATCCAACTAGAAAATGGACAAATGACATGGACAGATATTTCACCAAAGAAAATATACAAATAAGCACACGGAAAGGTTTAACATCATTAGCCTCAGGGAAATGCAAACTAAAACCATGAGATAGTACTACATACCTATCAGAATGGCTAAAAATTAAAAATAGTGAAAATCACAAGTGCTGGCCACGATGTGGAGAAAACTGGGTCACTCTTACATGGCTGGTGAGAATGTAAACACTCTGAAAAAGTTCACTAGCTTCATAAACAATGAAACATGCAACTACCATACAACCCAGCAACTGCGATCCTGTGCATTTATCCCAGAGAAGGGAAAACTTACATTCACAGAAAAACCTGTGTGCACATGTTTATGGCAGCTTTAACAGTAACAGTCAAAAACTGGAATCGGCTCAGTTGTCCTTCAACAGGTGAGTGACTGGTTAAATGCTACTCAGCAATAAAAAGGAACAAAGTACTGACAAGACACACGTGTAACAACTTGGAACTGTGCTGGGCAGAGAGCCAATCCCAAAAGGATGCATAGCAATATGGCTCAATTTATACAACACTATTGAAATGAAAAAACTTTAGAAGTGTTAGTGGTTGTAAGTGGTTAGGGAAGGGCTGGCTTCTAGCCAGCCCACTCCAGCTTCCCACACCAACCACATCCAATCCGAGCACACCTGGAGCCATCAGGGCACCGCTGAAAAGCCCCTTGCTGGCTCCACAACCCCAGCTGGAGGTGGGGAAGCACTTGAGGAGCCCATGCCGCTGGGAGGCCTTGAGGACAGATGCCCTGAAGAGGGGCCCAAAGGGAAAACCTAAAGCAGAGGCTGGAACAGACACTAAGAAGAGCCCTGTAGCAAACAAGATGCATAAAGGTAGCCACAGCCCAGCCTGACTCCTGCTGAGACAGACCCCTCCACCCACTATACCCAAGGCACACAGAAGAAAGGCCAGCCTATTTCCAGGCACCAAAATGACTGGACTCCCCTCCACTGTCCTATACAAGGCGCTGATTTTCAACAAAATATGACAAGGCACACGACAAACCAGAAGGAAATACCAAACTCCGGAGACAACACGATCATCAAGGATATGACACAGAAGAAGGAAGTAACACACAGAAAATTTAACACAAGTAGGATTAATATGCGAAAACCTCTAGTGGAAAAGTTGACAACATACAAGATGGGAAATTCAGCAAAGAGAGAAACCGTAAGAATCAAACAGAAATGCTAGAAATGAAATGTTAAAAAAAAAAGAGATGAAGAAAGCCATCAGTGGGTTCACAAGTAGACTCAACACAGCCAAGGAAAGAATTAGTAAACTTGAAGACAGGTCTATAGAAATTACTCAAACAGAAAGACCAAAAGGAAATTAAAGAGACACCACAACTAAGTGCAATGCATGATTCTGAACTGGATCCTGGGCCAAGAAAAAGAAAACCCGTAAAGCACGTTATTGAAACAACTGAGAACACCAGAGTAATAAATTGCAGATTGTTGTGCGGTGTTTGTTGTGTAGTATTTATTGTGCAGTATTGCATCTAGATCAAACGTCCCTGTTTGGATAATTGTGCTGTGGTTATATAAGAACATGCTGTTGTTCTTGGAAATACGCACTGAGTATTTAGGCCTCAAGGGAACAGTATCTCTAATTTACTCTCAAAAGATTTAGGAAAAATAGTCAAAAAGAGAATGATAAAGCAAATGTGGCACAATATAAATAACTGGTGATTCTGTGTAGAAGGCGTATGACAGGAAGTTCCTTGTATCATTCTAGTAACTTTTCCCTAAGTGTGGAATGATATCTAAGTAACAAGTTAGAAAGTTCCCTAGCCCCTGGGCCCAGATGCTCCTATAAGGTTGGTCTATCAAACAAGGTCAAGATTATAACCAACTAGTACAAACTGACTTAGAGGCTAGTAAAAGAGAATGCTTCCCAGCTCATTTCATAAACCTAATATAAATGTGATAACAAAAACTATTCAAGGAGCACGTGGAAAAGGAATGATAGTAACAGGCTAAGCTCACTTCTTAAAGCAGTTTCAAAAATCCTAAATAAAATATCAGCAAACCAAAGCTGGCAATAAACATACAAAAACCAGGAGGACAGTTCAAAATGAGAAAATCTATTAATGTGAAAGAGTAAATGAGAAAATCACGTAATATAAACAAAGCAGTAATGTAAAACAGTAAAGAAGAAACACCACACACTCCCAATAAATGCAGAAAAAGCATTAATATAAAAATCAATACATTTTTGTAATGTAAAAATTCCCAGCAAACAAGGACTAGACGGGTACTTCCTTAGCCTCATAAAGGTATCTGGTTTTCTAAGTCCTAGAGAAAATCTTACATTTAATGCTGAAACACTAAAAGCCATCCCTTTTGGGTTGGGAAGATAAGAATGCTCACTATTACCACTTCTAAGTGAAGCTGCAAGAAAAGAAACACCAGGAAAAAAAAGTAAAGAAGTTTTAAAAAGAGAAAAAAGATTTGAAAGAAAACACAAAAATGTCTAAAGAGAAAGTCTATTCTCTAATAGACAACTAATAAGGGAGTTCAGAAAACTGATCCCCAAATTCATACAGAAGAGGAAAAGGCCCAGAACAGGCAACACGATGGCTGAGGACAGAAGAGGAGCCCACCAACTGGGAGGACTTGTCACAAAGCTCCTATAAATGTGATGAGATGGTGCCCATGCAAGGACTGACCAACGGCCAAGTCCAAAACCAGGCTCTGGCCCCTGTGAAACCCTGACCCACGACAAATCAGCAGCGAAGGCAGGGATGGTCCCCAGAGGGGACAGATGAGGGAGCCCTGCCCTCGGGCTGCACAATCACAGCATGGCCCTGAGGCTGGAAGAACCTCAATGTGGAATGTGGGCGAGCGGGCTGGCAGAGGGCCCAGAACAGACCTGACACCACAGGCTGGAGGGCAGCGGCCCAGATGGGGCTGACAGAGAAGCAGAGTGAAGGCCTCTGGAAGACCCGCGGAGAGCAGCGGGAGGTGACTAAGAGAGTCCGAGGCTCCAGGACACCACGAGATGTGGCAGGTCCTCTGGTCACCACCCTCATCCCGACTCCTAACGACACGGGGTGGGCAGGGCCTCTGTCCTGGGGGGAGATGAGGGCTCAGGGATGACACTGGGGCCCAGCCTACAGGGCCAAACGGGACGCCCGCCTGCGTCAGATGTGCGCTTACTTCTTTTACACAGAAATGAGGACTTGTCGTGGCAGCTCTCAGCATGCCAGCTATGCAGGTCGTGGTGGCGGAGCGTGGGGAAGTGGAAGCATTGCAGCTGCGCGCAGAACACACCGTCACCCTCTGACGTGGCCGCCGCGAAGATGGGGTCCGGGGGCAGAAGCACCTCTGAGGAGCCTGCGGGACAGACAGCATCACAGCATGATGGCAGCAGGCCAGGGAGCAGGGAGGCAGGCACGCTTAGAAACGTTACTACAACGTCAGAGGCCCTGCAAGGACGGCAGTGCCCACAGGAAGGAGAAAGACGCTCCTTCCTCCTCAGAGGGACTCAGCCAGTGAGAAGCTGTGGACTCTCTTCGACCACAGTGTCAGGACCACAAGTGTGCCCAGGAGTATCCGCACTGTCCTAAAGGCTGGCACCCTCTACTGGGGTTAGGGATTCACCCCAAGAGCTGGGATTAGGGCAGGTGAGAACCTACTAGAATGATCCTCTGCAGGCATGCTATGACTCTTGAGCCTGGAAACCTAATGGCCATTTCCGAAGCAACTACTCCACCGGGAAATAGGAACAGGCACTCACACTCCAGAAGTACAGGTCAGGGATGCTCCAGCAGGACCTTTGAGGACTGAGCGGGGGGCTGCTCGGGGGGAAGCCACTGCCCGGGGCCCTGACCGGTCTGTGTGGAGACACGGCCGCCCACCTGCCACAAGGTCCCCCAGGCTGGGAGACAGGTGAGCTCTGCCCGAGTGCAACGTCCCTTCACTTTCCACAGGGAGGTGACAGAGCAAGCTGCCCGGGATCCCCAGGCTCACCAGCCCTCACTTGTCCTCAGAGACACATCAACAGCAGGACTGGGATGTGTTTGGGAAAAGGAACTGGCCCCAAGCTCAATCCAGAGGCCCAAGGAGCAGCCTAACAGGAGAGGCCCAAGGAGGGACAGGGCAAGGCATGTGGCTCGGGTGGCAGGTGGAGGAACCTGCCAGCACCCGGGCAATGGGACAGGAGGGGTGACCACGGGCGGGTGGGAACGCAGCTGCTCACATGGCTCCTGACGTCACCTCGGTAGTTAAAGCAACACACATGTACGCTCACACATGCATGCTCACACTCACATAATCTATTTTAATTCCACCTGCCTAACGGTTCCAGGATGTTTTGGACCCTAACTCTGACCTTCCCTGTTCTAGGAAGCCTGTCCCTCCCTCTCTGGCCTGCTCACTCTGCTCATTTTTATGCTCCAATTAAAGTTGTGGACTTTGAAACGAGGGTGGACAGTCTAGAAATGGCCAAGGCAGAAGCCACCACAGGTTCCGGAGGAGGCCAAGCCCCACCTGGGTCTGGCGGAAGGGCCTGACGGGGGCTGGGCCATCACAGCCTCCCCGGGTCTGGGGTCCAATCCTCCACACAGCCCCGCACCGGGCACCGGGTGGGAGAAGGTTGGAGTGGAGAGCTTGGCAATAGTCGCCCTTGTCAGGATGACACCCCCCAGGTTCAAGCCCAACAACTCTTCTGAAGGACCAGGAAGACTTACCTTTGAATGCCACCTCCCAGTGACCTTCTAAGGAGCGGTTCCGGCCAGTGATGACGTACTGGTAGCCGACCCACAACCTGCAGGAAAACAGATCGCAGGAGACCTCAGTGGGACAGGGGGAAGCAGGCACCACTGTGTGCATGTTTTTTTTTAAAAAAAAAAAACTTATTTATTTATTTATTTTTGGCTGCATTGGGTCTTCATTGCTGTGTGCAGGCTTTCCGTAGTTGCAGAGAGCAGGGGCTACTCTTCATTCCAGTGCGCAGGCTTCTCGTTGTGGTGGCTTCTCTTGTTGCAGAGCACGGGCTCTAGGTGCGAGGGCTTCAGTAGTCGTGGCACGGGGGCTCAGCAGTTGTGGCTCACAGACTCTAGAGCACAGGCTCAAGTAGTTGTGGCACATGGGCTTAGCTGCTTCACGGCATGTGGGATCTTCCCGGACCAGGGCTCGAACCTGTGTCCCCTGCATTGGTAGGTGGCTTCTTAACCACTGTGCCACCAGGGAAGTCCCTGAATGTGTGCATTTTTAATAGTTACATTGACCTTTAAAATATTGAGCTTCAAAGGCATTAATGATTTTTGAAAGTTTTGATACTTAGTTTTAATAAAATGCATTAAAATTCTAAATAATAAACTCACTAGTCAGAAAAAGTTTTTATCTCGGGTGACTCCTGCCAAGACTCTTCTTATTAGCTGAACCAATAAAGCTTTTACATTCTAAGTAAAATCAACCTAGTTCTTGGTGGACACAAACCTGTGAATACACTAAAACCAAAGAGTAGTATGCTCTGAGGGGTGAGTTTTAGGGCATATGAATTACACCTCAATAAAAGACAACCCCTATGAGCACACACTGCCTCCCTTGGAGCCTCCCACCCAGCAGGTGCTCCCGAGCGCAGCCTCCCAGCTCTGGAGATGTCCATCAGTGGGTCCCCAGCTGCCGTGGGTGCCACTCTGCGCCTCCAGCCCCCACCATGCATGTGCCCATCCTGAGGGCACATTCCCACCCCTCCCTTTTCCAAGGACTCAACCACCCAGCGAGCTGGGAGTTATCTTTCTCACTTTGGTGATTTGCCAAGCTCACAGGGCATAACGGTGGAGCCTCTACCTGCCATGGTCACTGCGTTCCTATGGCACTGTGGCAGCCTTTGCCATCGTGCGGAGGGAGCACCGGCAGTATGGTGACCCTGTGATCCACTGCTGGCCCCAGCAGTGTGGAAGGGGTCCTCAGCACACATCTGACCCCAGAACAAAGCCCCCTGAATGCTGGGCCTGGGAGAGGCCGGCAGTTGGCCAGTTTCCACACTTGCTCTCTGATGCTGTGGAGCCTGGGGGTCTAGGCCAGGTCCGGAGCCAGACTGCCTGGGTTGGAACCTGGCACGCCCCAGTTAATACGTGCCCTGGTCACCACCCTGGGCCCTGTGGTGTCTTGGGGACTGAACGAGTGGGCCCATGGAAGGCACTGAGCATGGGCCTGGCAGAGCCCACTTTCTCAGAAGGATCACCCCACCTACCTGCATGGCCTGCGAACCAGGCCTACGAAGCCCCACGTGGAGCAGCCCCTCCTGACACAGGCCCAGACGCCCTGCAGTTGCAGCAGAACCCACACAGGGGGACCAACGAAAAGGACTGGCCCAAGGTGACACAAGGTGGCAGCCCATCCCTGCCCCTCTGAGAGACCCTGCCCCGTCGCAACACCTACCCTAAACCCCCATCTCCATTTGCTTCCAGGGGGCGGGGCTGCTGCGGGCTGCCAGAGGCCACGTCCTGGAGGCCATCATGCTAGGCAGGCCTTGGCACCCCACAGGCCCCGGACCCCACCCCGGACTCACTTGTGCTGGTCCTGCCACGCGAAGCTCCGCTCGGGCTGGTCCCATTCCTGGGTCAGGACGAAGCGCAGCTCCTGGTCAGTGGAGAAGGTGGCGAGGGACCCGTTCACGCGCTGGCAGGTCTGTGCGGCATCCCAGTAGTTCTCCCCGCTCAGGTAGACTCGGTAGCAGCTGGCCGTGCCCTCGTAGTGGTGCCACCCTGTCGGGCACTTCCCTAGGAAACATGAAGGACGGCGGGGAGTTGTCCCCCAAGTTAGCATCCTCACTCCAAAATGCAATTGTATATGCTGCATCTAAGCAGCTCAGAAACCACCCAAGAAGGGGGAAGCTGAGGCTCAACAGGGGAGCTCTGCCTCCAAGACCATGAGCCTCCCAGTTGTATGAGGCTGTAGCCGCTGGGCAGTCAAGACCAGCCGCTGAGTTCGCTGAGTAAAGTGGCTGATGAGCCGGTAGAACTCCTCAGGCTGGCAGTGTGAGCATTCCCACTACATCACCACACCTAAGCATGTCTACTCAGAAGGGGGTTTCAGCTGTGGTTTTTCTGCCCTTCAATTTTCCTTAAATTTATTCTGCTCTTTTAAACTCCTAATATTGTAGAGAGTTCATTAAATAACTAGTTATTTTAAAAAATTTTTAAATGGAGGGAGAGCCTGCTTCTCCACCTACAAAAGGGTGGGTACAGTTCAGCCCCCAAAGGTAATAACCATCTCTTAAAAAAAAAGCAGCCTGGTTCCAGAGCCTGGGTTCAGGTCATGGCTTCCTCACTCGGGCTGGGTGGCTTTGGGCAGGTCATTGTGCAGCTTCACCCATCAAAGGAGGCCCTGAAGGGCTATTTTAGGCGGACACCCCGGCACAGCCAAGTGGCATGGGAGAGCCAGGGACCACGTGGGGGGTGAGCCTTTGTTCATGAACAGGGCAGGTCTGCAACTTACTGCTGAAGCGGACGGGCTGCGCCACATTCATGGCATGGAAGTGTGTGGGGTCGCCGCCTCGAGCCCGCCCCGGCCTCGGTTCCACAGCCTCCTTCCCATGGTAAGGATGCGCCTCCCCAATCACTTCTGAAAGCAGAAAGAGAGTGGCTGTCAACACTGCTCATGAGGGCCAGACGCCAAAGTGAACCCCGGTACAGTCAGATGGTGGGGGGGTTGGGAGGGCAGGGAGGAGGAAGCACAGATTCCATCCATTCCGGTTTTCTTTAGAACTCTAAAACGTGCCGTTCATGCCAAATGGGTTACATGAGCTTCTTGCTGAAATTACGCCTGGGCAGTCTTCATTTTTCATTATGACTACGAAACGGGGACTCTCAGTTGCATTTTCTAACAGGCTACTGTGGGCACATCACAGGGTCAGCCACTCCTGCTTAACGCCCTCCTGCATCCCTGGCCCCAGGGGGTTCTCTGCAGAGCCCAGGCTGCTCCCCCACTGACCTGGAGCCTCCCCTCTTAGCTGTGTGTGGCCCTCTCTGTCTGCTTGCCCCTCTCTCAGCCTCAAGGCCAGGGTCAGGGCACCTGGCACGGGCCCTCGTGTGCAGCAGGCCTGGAGCATGGTTAAAGTGTGACCAGAAAGCTCAGGGTGAGGAAGAATGCTAGCTTTATGTGTGGTGGTCCAAGAGTAATTCGCAGGTCTGAGAGAGGAGACCCAGAGAAGTGAGGAGATTTACCCAAGGCAGGAGAGAGCCAGGGGCTATGTTTCCGAGGGGCCTCTGCGCTCTGCCTGCTGGGGGGCGCCTGGTGGAGGATACCGGTACAGGGTCAGCACAGGCGATGAACTTGGTCTGCACGACTTCGCAGACACAACAGACACCTGCCTGCAGCTGGCTCAACAACCTCAGGCCAGGCGGGGGTGGGGGGGTGGGGGGTGGGTGCAGTGTGGCCCAGGAGGGGCGTGGCGCATGCCAAGGTGGGGCGATGGGCGTGGTGGGGGCGTGGCGTGGCAACGGGCGGTCCCCACCTCTCCCACCTGCGGGCAGGGGCAGAGGACCTTAATTCCCCAGCAGGGATCGAACTGGGCCCTGGCAGTGAAAGGAGACCGCCAGGGAATTCCCTGACACTGTTTTTATTTAATAAATCATCTTTATTTTTTCCCATTATAAAATAACACATATTCAATGTAAAATATTTGAGAAATACAAAAGTTTGAAAAGATGAAACAGATAAACTGTACTATTCTAGAGGTTGCTGCCCTTCCAATCTCTCCTTTCTACACAAATCCTTAAAACTATTGGGATCACGTCAAGCACTATTTTATGATTTGCTTTGCAAGCTGAAGACTATAAACAGCTTTCCATATTCTTGAGTGAAGATCACTTTCAATGGCTGCTCAGCATCTGTGAATCGATTTCTTTAATTACCACAACTCCTAAGGTTCCAAGCTGGAGCTGCCTGCATTTTCTAATTTTTGTAGAAGAAGCACATGTGCATCCTTCTGAGACCCTAGCAGCTTTGTCCCTCTTCCACTAACTACTCAGCAGAGTATTTCCTCGGAGTTTCCATAGTCCCTTCCCAGGCAGGTGATGGGATCAGCTTGCCAATCACTCTAACACATAAAATGTGTTCCCAGTGCCTGAGATAAGTTGGACCCCAGGCAAAGACCTAGAGGAGAAGCTGCCCTCTTCAAACACTGCCCTGGGGTGGGACGGCTTCAGCTCTCTGGGACTGGGGTGCCTCGTGCACACGTCTGGGAACCACCACTTCCCGCTCCCCGGAGGAGACAATGCAAAGCCCCTGCCTCTGTCCCTCCAGGGCGCCAGGCAGAGGAGTGGGCAGATCCCCACTGGACTGAGGGATAAGGAGGGAGGGGAGCAGAGCCCTCCCAGGCAGAGGGCGCAGCCTGGGCAAAGGCCAAAACCAGGCATGCCTGCAACAAGCTTGAAGACCAGCTTGGGTGTAGCTGAAGCATATTTCGCTACGCCTGCACTTCACACCTCCCTTCTGCCTGCTCTTCACACCTCCCTTCTGCCTGCTCAAACGAGCAAGACCTGTGGTTCCACTTGGTCTTGGCCTCTTCCCCAGACCAAGCACAGCACCTGGGCACCTGGTATACAACCGGTCAAACTGCTCACAGAGGGACGAGGAATCTAGGGCAGAGGGGGGAGAAAGAAAAGGACCGGTTCTGCCGGGGGCACCGAACACCAGGTGGCCAGGATGCGGCCCGCAGTGAAGCCATCTGCAGCCTGGGGAGGGGGTGGAGGGGCAGGTGAAACAGCACAGTAAAGTAACCAGAAAGCCTGGTGGCGGTGGAGGACGCTGCTCTGTGATGAGCAGGCTTCTCTGTGGTTCAGGCAGCAATTCTGAGCCTTCCTCTCTACTCCATTTTCCTTCATATCCAAACGCCCACATCCATCCCCTCATCACTCATTATTCAGCGTCCATTACATGCTGCCACCGAAACCCACCAACAGACACAGGCCCCCTGAGTGTCCTGGGGGCCGGAAGCAAGAGGTGAGGGTGGCTGGGGAAGGCAGAGTTCACTGGATCAGCAGTCTTACAGCACTCTTAGGACCACCTCTGACAATAAGGAGTTTTCTCTGAGCCCCACAGACAGCGCGGCGGCCAGCTGGAGGGTGTGCGGCCAGCCCCAGAGTGCGGGTTTCAGGGTGCAGACGCCCCAGAGCAGCTCTAGGCACTGTCCCAGGCACCCGGCAGCAGGTGGCCCTGACCCCTTAGTGGGAGGTCTCACTCTCACTCCCTCTGTTGGGGACGGGGATGAGTCCAAGCCTGGAACCCAACCTGAGTCCAGCCCTGACGTCTCCGAAGGAGTGCTCCTCTCTCTTCAGATGTCCGTCCCCGGACTTCAGAATGGGAGCCCAAGGAGGAGACCCGGCTGAAACGCTACTGAAAATCTGAGGAAGAGGGAATGTCTGAGATGGGGAGGCAGGCAAGGCCGTGACAGACCTGCTTCAGAGCAGAAGTGTCCCGCCTCAGGACCCTCGTGTGCCCTTGGAGATCAGGGCAACAAGAGCTGGAGGCCTCGAGTCCAACGGGGAATCTGAGTCAGTAGTCAGGGCAGGCAGTGTCCTGCTTGCTGCTCCCAACAGCAAGTGGCCGGAAAAGAAGATGATGTGCAAATAAAGGACAAAATGTGAGTGATTCTAATTTGTGTTTCCAGAAACTTAAAACTTGTCCAGGTGAGCCTGTAACGTCTCCGAATGAGGGAGAGGGCAGGACAGACTGGAGCCTCTTCAGTGCTCTGAGCTGTCGGGACACATGTCACTGTCCTATTTCACACCAAACAGGTTTAGAATCATGGTCAAAAATCAAATGTCTCTAAGTTAACCAATACTTGCTAACCAACGCAGGATTTCTAAAACCAGAGAGCCAGGAAATACAGTTACTAATAGCATTTCCGTTACGCTGAACACGTTCTTTAAACTGATTCTCTTTCCCCACAGCTGGGGCCAGTCATGTCACTCAGGGGGATCTCACTGGGCTAAAGGTTGATGGTTTGGGGGAGTCCCAGGGACCACCATCTCTGTCTCTGTTCCATCAGGGACATGCCAACATGAGCACCCTGTCTTCCCATTTTATACCCATGTGGACAGTATATGCGGTACACAGAGATTAACTGCAAAAACACAGTCCTATAAGTTTCAAGTTCAAAATCTGCCTCCCTCCTGCGGCTCCTATAGGTCCATGAATGTCTCAGGGCACAAGTTCACAGAAGGGACATTTTACCTTCTGCTACTGCCTGGGACAGGAGCTGAAGCCACCAGTCCCAGGCACACTCCACCTGTGGCCACGGCTCTCAGATGCCAGGAGTGCTGTGGCAGAAGCAGACTGACCTGAGTGGGGCTCCTCCCTCAAGGTCTTCTCAATTCTTAGGTATGTACATCACAGGATGAAATAGAAATCCTGCCTCCCCTCCCCCCGCCCCCTGCTCCTAATCCCATTTCCCACAGAAAATTCTTCAGATAGTTTTTAAATTATTTTTTCTTACTTCTTCTGGTAGTTTAAAAAGAATTACTTATTTTTACTCATTTCTTCTGTTATGTCTATATTTCCGAATAATAGGTTTACCTTGCTATTTCTAGTGGTCTCAATTTTAAGTGTTACCCACTGACTTAAGGTCAGGCAGGTACAGGCTTATTATTAGCTCACATACACTCTTACCTTCCCAACAGAGTAGCATCAATTTCAAAACTAAAGTCAGTAGAATAATGTAATAATGTAAGTATTCTTCACTTGTGAACCAAATAGCATACTAAGGTTATTTCGATCCTCTAACAACTTTCTTTTTTCCTGGAGTTAATATTTGCATCGGTTTTAAATTTTTCTTAGCTTTCTGTATATCAACCACTGATTTTTTCAGCTACTACAGCAGATAACAAAGGCAAACAGTAAAAATTTTAAACACTCAGAACACTGTGTCACAGCCACCCGGCTCCACTTTGTTTCCTGGAATCCCTGCCTACCCTCCAGCTCCAGGCTGAATGGGCCGCTCTCTGGGCTGGGGCTTGGCTGTGATCCTCGGGTCCACTTTGCTACCCTCCTGCACTGGGACCCTGTTTCCTGGACCCCAGGTCATCTTCTTTCTTGCTTAACCCTCTCCTTTTACAAGATCACATCTTTCTAAGAAAGGGTATAGCAACATTTATGAGTCTATTCATATCTACAATTTCTTTATTTTATCCTCATATATCATTGACTTCTCTGGGTATAAAAATCCCAGATTAATAACATTTTTGAAGCTTCTTGTTAAAGATATCAGATTGAACAAACACAACTTGTTCTCTGAAACCCATTAAAACAACAGTAATGGGATTTTATTTTATTATTATTATTTTTGGCCCCCCTGTGCGGCATGTAGAACTTCCCCAACCAGGGATCAAACCCATGCCCCTGCAGTGGAAGCACTGAGTCTTAAGCACTGGACTGCCAGGGAAGTCCAGTAACAGGATTTTTAAAAAGGCAGTCACTAGGACAAACAGAACAGTTAAGAGAATGACAAAGTTCTAAAAACTGGAAAACAGGACTTCCCTGGTGGCGCAGTCGTTAAGAATCCGCCTGCCAATGCAGGGGATATGGGTTCGAGCCCTGATCCGAGAAGATCCCACATGCCGCGGAGCAACTAAAAGCCCGTGTGCCACAACTACCGAGCCTGCACTCTAGATCCCGTGCTCCACAACAAGAGAAGCCACCGCAATGAGAAGCCCGCACACCACATTGAAGAGTAGACCCTGCTCCCTGCAACTAGAGGAAGCCTGCACGCAGCCATGAAGACCCAACACAGCCAAAAATAAATAAATAAATTTATTTAAAAAAAACAACAACTGGAAAACAGAAGGACAAGTGATAACGTAGAGAAGGTGACCACATGTCCTAAGATGCCTGGTTATGCCCGCTGTCCCAGTATACCATCCAGTTTAGCATTTGTCAGTCTCAAAATTGTCTTATTTTAGAAGTAAATCACTCTAAATTTATTTGAGCCTAGAAAGCTAAATCCTAGGCCAGCAGCTGGGCAAAGTAAGGAATGTGCAAACTATATACATTGACCCTTAGACCCAGCAATCCGACATTTAAGAATTTACACTGATGATACATCTCCAAAACCCCCTCCAAAACAAAAAAGCCCCCCCATAACCCCGCATATGCACAAGGTTACTTACTGTGACATTATTTTTAATAGCAAACTAATGAGGACAACCTAAAGGCCCACACATAGGAGATTGGCTAAATAAAATACGGTACATTCCTAAGATGGAGAGCAATATAACAGTAAGAAAGAATTTTTTTTAAAAAAAAATTTATGAATTAATACAGAGTTATTTTAAGGATATTCTACTGAATTAAAAAAGAAAAAAAATCAGGGCAAAAAGTACACACAGTAAGACACATTTTTTATGTAAGAAAGGGTAAAGAAAAAGAAACAAGTAGTAAAATATACACATATTTGCTTATTTTTGTAATCAAAAAAATGCCCAAAACTCAGAAAAGATAGGCCAGAAACCAATCAAGCTAGTGGCCTATTGGATATGGTGGAAACAGGTAAAGGGAAATAGAACTTCTAAGTGTATGTTTTTATACAGTTACAAGTTTTGAATCTTGCTAATGTTTTACATATTCTAAAAAAAAAATCAGTTAATCTTGTGGATACACTAAAGCCCATGAAATTGTACACTTTAAAGGGATGAATTTTATGGTACATGATTTATATCTCAATTAAAAAATAAATGAAGATGAGGAGGCAAAGTCCTAAAACTGAATGCAAACATTCAGACGTTAACACATCACACAGAAGAAAAACAGGAATGAATCTGGTGGCTTCTGACTAGACAATGACTGTACCCCCTCAGTGCAACACAGTCTAACATCATAAAGAACTGAGAAGAAATCCTAGAATTTAGTTAGTAGGTTTGTTCTTGGCCGTGGTACAAGAGCAGTAATTCCAAAACATTTTTATGTGTACTTTAGAATTGGCCAAATGAGTACATATACAGATGGTGCTGGGAACCAGGGTTCGTTCTTATGGGAAAGGGAGGTACAAATATGAGATGGGGGAGGAGAGGAGGAAGTCTAGATTAGAATCGGAGGTACAGCAAATACAAACTCATGATTTAAAAAAAACGTTTTCTGGGGCTTCCCTGGTGGCGCAGTGGTTGAGTCTTCCTGTCAATGCAGGGGACAAGGGTTCGAGCCCTGGTCTGGGAAGATCCCACATGCCATGGAGCAACTAAGTCCATGCGCCACAACTACTGAGCCTGTGCTCTAGAGCCCGCAAGCCACAACTGCCCACATGCTGCAACTACTGAAGCCCGCACGCCTAGAGCCCGTGCTCCGCAACAAGAGAAGCCACCCCAGTGAGAAGCCCACGCACCGCAACAGAAGAGTAGCCCCCGCTCGCCTCAACTAGAGAAAGCCTGCACGCAGCAATGAAGACCCAACGCAGCTAAAAATAAATGAATAAATTTATAAAACATAAATAAATAATAAATAAATAAATAAAAAGGCTGGAGACACCTCTTGACTAAAGGACAGAGCGAGATGGCAAGAAAATACAACATGTAACCTTTGACTAAATCCTGGACTTAAAAGTTTAAAAAACCTGTAAGTGACACTTTTGTGACCATTGAAAAAAATTTCAATATGGACTATATATAAGATAATAGTGTTATAGTAAGTTTCTTGCATGTGAAAATTGTACTGTGGTTACAGAGTGGATTGTTCTCATTCTCAGAAGATGCTGAATATTTAGGGGTAAATATCATATCTGTAATACAGTCTCAAAGGATTCAGAAAAAAATGTACATAGAGAAAGCAACTGTAGCAAAATGCTAATGGTTGATGAATGCAAGTAAGGGCTACAGGAGCGTTCACTGCACTACTCTCAAGCCTTTTCTGGAGACATGAAATTTCTCGTAGTAAATCAGGGAGAAGGCAGGGACTTCCCTAGTGGCGCAGTGGTTGAGAGTCCGCCTGCCAAGCAGGGGACACAGGTTCGATCCCTGGTCTGGGAAGATCCCACATACTGCAAAGCAACTAAGCCCATGTGCCACAACTACTGAGCTTGCACTCTAGACCCCGTGTGCCACAACTACTGAAGCCCGCATACCTAGAGCCCATGCTACACAACAAGAGAAGCCATGACAATGAGAAGCCTGTGCACCGCAACAAAGAGTAGCTGCCGCTCACCACAACTAGAGAAAGCCCGTGCACAGCAATGAAGACCCAATGCAGCCAAAAATAAATAAATTAATTTTTTAAAAAATCAGGGAGAAGGCAGTCCACACACCCAGCTCCCAACCCCTGCATGGTGTGCTCAGGAAACCTGCCCCTCCTTCACCCTAGCAGAACACGGGGGATTTACTAAAACAGTAAAACAGGGGGTCTCTGGTATGGGGGATACCAGTTCAGCTGAAAGTCATGGTTCTTTATTTAAGGAGGGGATGGCAGACTCCCAGCCCCTCTTCCTCCACTAAGCTCCTCCTTTATTATGTTTAGGTAGTTTCCTTCTATTCCTAGCTTATTGAGTGTTTCACCATGAAAGAATGTTTAATTTGGCCAAATGCTCTTCCTGCATCAAGAAGATCATGTGTTTTTTCCTACATTCTACTAGTGTGGTATATTACACATTTTAGTTTTTTGAACCACCCTTGCGTTCCAAGAATAAATCCATTTGATCATGGTGTGTAAGCCTATTAATGTACTGTTAAATTCTGTTCGCTGGTATCGTGTTCAGGATTTTTGCATCAATGTTCATGGCATATTAGTCTGCAGTTTTCTTTTGGGAGGTTATGTGTTTCTACGAATTTGTCCATGTCATTTATGTTTCTAATTTGTTGGCATATAATTCTCCACAGTACTCTTTTTTTTTTCTTTAAAGATTTTTCTTTGATGTGGACCATTTTTTTAAAAAAAATCTTTACTGAATTTGTTACAATATTGCTTCTGTTTTGGTTTTTTTGGCCACGAGGCATGTGGGATCCCAGCTCCCCCACCAGGGATCGAACCCACACCCCCTGTATTGGAAGACGAAGTCTTTTTTTTTTTTTTTTTTTTTTTTTTGCAGTACGCGGGCCTCTCACTGTTGTGGCCTCTCCCGCTGCGGAGCACAGGTTCTGGACGCGCAGGCTCAGCGGCCATGGCTCACGGGCCCAGCCGTTCCGCGGCATGTGGGATCTTCCCGGACTGGGGCACGAACTTGTGTCCCCTGCATTGGCAGGCGGACTCTCAACGACTGCGCCACCAGGGAAGCCCGGAAGACGAAGTCTTAACCACTGGACCACCAGGGAAGTCCCCCACAGTACTCTCTCATAATCCTTTTTGTTTCTGTAAAATTGATAGTAATGTCCCAACTTTCATTTGTTTTTTTTTTTTTTTTTGGCTGCGTCAGGTCTTAGCTGCGGCACGTGGGATCTTTGTTGAGGCATATGGGATCTTTCATTGCCACGCAGGCTTCTCTCCAGTTGTGGCATGCGGGTTTTCTCTCTCTAGCTGTGGCACGCGAGCTCCAGAGTGTGTGGGCTCTGCAATTTGCGGCAGGTGGGCTCTCTTGTTGAGGCGCGCAAGCTCAGTAGTTGTGGCCCATGGGCCTAGTTGCCCTGCGGCATGTGGGATCTTAGTTCCCCAACCAGGGATCGAACCCGCATCCCCATTGGAAGGCAGATTCTTTACCACTGGACCACCAGGGAAGTCCCCTCAACTTTCATTTCTTATTTTAGTTATTTGAGTCTTTACTCTCTTTTTTCTTTCCCGGCTTCACTCACTTTATTTTTCTCCCCATTTCAGGGCCCCCACAGCCTCTGGGCCCTTCCACAGCAGTGGCATCATTAGCCATTCGGTGTTTCTACGAAGAAGTTGAGTCTTTTCTCTTTAGTCAGTCTAGCTAAAGGTTTGTCAATTTTGTTGACCTTTGGTTTTGTTGATTTTCTCCATTGTTTTTCTATTCTGTTTACCTCTGTTCTGATCTTTATTATTTTCTTCCTTCTGCTAGCACTGAGTTTAGTTTGTTCTTCTTTTTCTACTTCCTTAAGGTGTAAAGTTAGATTGTTGATTTGAGACCCTTCCTCCCTCCCTCCAGCTGACACTCTCTCTCTCTCTCTTAATATAAGTATTTACAGCTACATATTTCCTTCTTAGTACTGTTTTTGCTGCAGCCCCTAAGTTTTGGTTTGTTGTTTTCTTTTAAATAAATTTGTTTATTTATTTATTGGCAGGCAGATTCTTAACCACTGTGCCACCAGGGAAGTCTATGGTTTGTTCTTTTCATTTTCATTTATCTCAAGATATTTTCTAATTTCCTGTGTGATTTCTTCTTGACTCATGACTGTTTAAGAGTATACTGTTGAATTTTCATGTATTTGTGAATGTTCCAGTTTTCCTTCTACTGTTGATACCTATTATGGTTTCATTCCACTGTGATTTATATGATTTCAATCTTTTAAATTTGTTCAGACTTATTTTGTGGCCTAACATATGGTCTAGCCTAGAGAATGTTAAATGTACATTTGAGTAAAAAGATGTGCATTCTGTTGGTTGTTGTTGGGTGATCCTGTAAGTCCCCAAGGCTCTGTTCACCTTTCTTTGTTCTTTCTGTTCCAAACACTCAGTAATTTCAAATGTTCAGTTTGTAAGCTCACCTAGTCTTTCTTCTGCTTGTTGGAGCCTGCTTCTAGTGAAGTTTTCAATTCAGTTTAGTTTTTTGTCCATATTTTCCTTCACCTCTTTGAGCACACTTAAGATGGTAGCTTTAAACCCTTTGTTTAGTATGTATGAGGCCCACTGTTTCTTGAGGGATCGTATCTGCCACATAATTTTCTTCCTTCAAATAGGCTGTGTTCTCCTGCTTCTTTGTATGTCTGTTATTTTGTTGTTGTTGAAAATTAGGTGTCTGAATAAATCCTCTCCCAATCTTTGCAGACTGGCTCTGTATTGGGGAAGACCTTCATTAATTAGCAGGGTTTATTCTAAGCCTTGAGAACAGCTCAGGGTGAAGGCTTAACGTCTTCTTAGGTCTTTTCTACACTTGCATTGTGTCTGGTCCTGTGTGTGAACTTCTTTTGATTCTTAAGTATATATGGCTGCTTTAAAATGTCTTAATTTCCCAGAGCCAGTCACCTGCTTCTCAGGGTCTTGGACGTACTATTGTATTCCTCCACCCACAGTCCCTTACCCCAGGCACCTGCAGGTCTGTACCCAGTTTTTGTGAGCATTGCTTGACACTTTCTGCAGTTTTTTGCTGGCTGAGATCCAAACTATGTAATTTTTCCCTATCTGAGTTCCAAGTCAGAAAAAACAGACATCAGTCCCTCAGGCAGCCCCCAGACAGGTCAGAATGTTGCAAATAAGGTCACTCTGCTCCCTCTGGTTGGAGGCAAGGAATTTGGAATTGGGTTGTTGCTTCTTTTAGACTGTGCTGTGCCACTGGGGGAGGAAGTGGGCCAAGGGTGAGTAAAAATGCCATGATATTCCCTACCACTTGAATGTGGTTTTTTCCTGATTGGGTGTTCCCATGGTTGCTATAGACTTTGACCGTTTTCCAGAGCTTCCATGAAGTTATTTTAGCCATCTTCTAGTTGCTTTTTGAATGTATGCATGGCAGAATGGGCGTCTGAAGTTTCTGAGACAGCCATTTTGCTGACATCAGAATATATTGCTATGCCATGCAGCGCAGCCACAAAAAAAACAAGAATATATTGCTAAAGTTTTCTTTTACTCCCTGAATTAATAAAATAAGAGCTAACATATAGTGAGTGATTGCTGAGTGCTGTGTTCTGCTCTAAGCACACCTTGTGTACATCAATCCTCTAGCAACCCTAAGGTAGGCACTATTATCCCCCGTCTCACAGGTGAGGACAATGAAGTTCAAAAAGCATCTTGCCCACAGGACTACAGCCGGAGAAGGCGGAGGCGGGGAACCAGCCCAGGCAGCTTGGTTCTGAGCCCCCACATCTAACTGCTGTTTTACACACAGCAGAGTTAGCTACCTCAGCCACTCTGTGCTGGTCCTTTTGGTCTAGGATGCTCTATCCAGAGTCCAGGGAGCATCCCGTGGCTGTTTTCTTCCAGAGTCTAGAGAGCACTGGGTGTCTTTCATGTTTAAGAGGAAGGTGGTCCAGCTTGCCAGAGGCTCTGTGGGTACTCGTGGGCCAGGTGCTGGTAGGGTTCAGGTGAGTTCAAGGTGAGAACCCTCCAGCTTGTTGATACCGCTTCTACCTCATCCATGATGCACCAATTTCTCCAGAAAAGACTCCGGCAACCCCCTGCCTGAGGAAACAGACCATTTGGGGAGCAGGGCAGAAGATATGGTCAAGGGTCTCATCTGTCCCCATAGAGAATTTCTCTTAATTCCTCTGTTTACCACCTCCATGGCTCCCCTCTGCTGGGCCTGGTGCCTCCTATTCTGCAGACTGTAAGTCCAAGTGCTATCTAACAAGAAATATAATGCAAGCCACATTTCAAAAGAGATGAAATTAATTTTAATAATTGTATTTAACCCAATATATTCAAAGTACTATAATTTCAACATGTAATAAATATTAAAAAGTATTAATGAGGTGTTTTACTTTTTTGTACTAACTCTTTGATATTCAGTGTATACTTTACAGTTGTGGTGCATCTTAGTTGGAAACGGCCACATTTCAGGCACTCAGAAGCCACACGTGACTCATGGCTACCATACTGGATGGCCAAAGTCTGGAAAATAAGCTTCATGTCTGCCATGGAAGAGTCATCTAGCCCCGTGGAGAAAGTGAGGCAGTGAGGAAGCCCAGCCACCCCCAGCCAGATGCCCACCAGCCTGGGCATTTAGGGCCTGCTGGGCAAACTGGCTCATTTCCTGGTGTTCTCTCCCCCAAGCAGGCCCGTGGCTGCATTTTCTCTGCCACATCAGTTTTCACTTTCCTTCCATTGGCTTCTCTTAAAAAACAAACAAGGCTGTCTAATATCTGAAACATTCCAAAGAGTACATGCAGCACTTATGTAAGATGTAAAGCCTAGTAATAAAGTACGTCATGAACCCCCAGCCCCCGCTAAGTCGGTCATCTGCTACAGGGCTGCACCCCGACGTCTGCTTCTCCCAGGCTGACCCCTCTGTCTTCCCACCAGCGAGGAACCGGAAGCCCGGGTTTTGTGTATCTGGGCTGTTCAGCCTTTCTTCCTCTTGGTTTACCACACGCAGATGTATCTGAAAATGAGATGGTGCTCAGTTATGCTTGTCTTTACTGTACTGTGTGTACTTTGGGGCAACTTGCCCTGTCACCAACATCCTGCTTTAAGAGTTTCCGTGTTGGGCTTCCCTGGTGGCGCAGTGGTTGAGAGTCCGCCTGCCAATGCAGAGGACACAGGTTCGTGCCCTGGTCCGGGATGATTCCACATGCCGCGGAGCGGCTGGGCCCGTGAGCCATGGCCGTTGAGCCTGCGCGTCCGGAGCCTGTGCCCCGCAACGGGAGAGGCCACAACAGTGAGAGGCCCACATACCGCAAAAAAAAAAAAAAAAAGTTTCCGTGTTGCTACAGGAACCTAACAGGCACCTGCTGTCGCTGGGTCAAATACTCCGCTATGTGAACACACATTTGGGTTGTTTCCAAGCTGTACATTAGTATGAACAGCACTGCAAAAATTTCTCCAGAGCTTCCCCCAAATGGCAATCCTGGATCACAGAATATGAGGATGTTCAGTTTTGTAGGTTAATGCCTGTTTTCCAAAGTGGGTGTGTCAGTGCACCTCTCTCACCAGCAGCCCAAAGACCTCCAACACCCGGGTTTGTCAGACGTCCTCAGTTTCGCCAATCTAAGTATCTGCAAAGTGGGAGCTCACTGTCGCCTCTGAATACTAATGAGGTAGGACATCTCTTTATGTGTTGAGCCACCATTCTTGTTCGTTTTTCTTATTCGTTGACATGCCTGACCGTCTTTTGTCCATCCGCAGGAGTCCTCTACACACGCTGGATTATAATCCTTTATAGGCTTCCCACTCTGTACTTGTCTGTTCACATTCTTTATTGGGGCTTTTTGATAAAGGGGAGACCTTAATTTTAATCTGGTAAGGCTGGTCGTTTCTACTTAAGAGTTAACATTTTTTTGTGACTTAAAAAAAACTTCCCTACCAAGGTCATAAAGGTATTCTCCTCTACGGTCTTCCAGGAGTTTTTCTTCAATTAACCTGAAACCGACACTGTTCATCAGGGATCTGATGGCATTCCTTTCGGACTCCATCCTTTGTCTAGTGACGGGTAATCCACTTCTGTCTCAAATCAAGTTTCTCTGGTCCATTTCTGGCAGCTCTTCTGTCTCACCAGCCAATCCCTGAGCCAACTGTGAAGGAAGCCTCAGCACTGGCAAGGCTGGTGTGTGCTTCTTTCTCTTCTTCAAAGTGGACAAATGATATTAGGACTTTATCCTTCCACGGGTTTTAGAACTGACTTGTCATATTTCCCAGAACACTGAATCCACAGATCAATATAAGAAGAACAGGCAGCTTTACCACACTGAACCTTCCTTGCTAAGAACACCCTGCCTCTTCTTATGCAAGTCTTCTTTAATGTCTCAATAAAGCTGTGAATTCTTCTCCAGTAAAACTTTTACATTCCCGTTTGTATCAGACATGGTTCACTCAGGAGAGCAGGGACCACATAGGTATTTCCAACACAAAGGGAATTTGTGCTTTCAAACAACTGACAAGGCTGGGGGTGCACAAAGAAAATGGGCCACCTCTAACCGTCAATGCCCCCTCTGTGCTGCAGCTGAGAGCGAGCAGGCCAGTCTGCCACCCACCGCTGAGCAGAAAATGCTGCCGGGACCACCACCACTCTGCAGCCCTGCCACGCTCCCACTGTCTGAGCCCACACACCCACACTGTGGCCAGGGGAAGAAGGGGCCCCCTACCTTCCACCTTCCAAATGTCACAGGAATGCATCTCAGGGGCTAAACAACACCAGAAGCCTCTGGCAGGGGGTCTGGGTAAGACAGCTCCAGCCCCTGAAAGGCAGGGACTGTCCTGAAGGCCCAGACTGCATCAGGCACACCATCTGCTTTCTACCTCCCCAAAATACTGCTGAAATTACTGATCTACTGTGTCATCTTTTCCCATTTTCTTGGTCCCTGTGGTTTTACATATTTTGTACTCTTTTGTTCTCTTTTGTTATAATTTTAGCAGGCTTTTAGCAGGACAATGAAATAATTTCTTGTGGTCACTCAAGAAGTCCTGCAGTCCAAGTTCAAAAGCAGCCAGACCTAGCACGGCTAGGACTTTCCATGGATTTACTTAAACTTCACCACATCAGGGAGGTCACAGCTGAGACCCTGCCTGCACCCCACACCCACAAAGATATTCAATGACTGGGTGGGCTCCCAGACACGGGCCTGCCCTGGAGGCTCCCAGCCTGGCCGCCACTATCCCCAATGTCACCAAAAAGACAGACACCTCGACCAGAGACATGCAAGAGATAGCCAAGCCAGAACAGGATCCAGGACGACTGGGATGGGTCGCCTCTCAACAGTCACCTTCACAGGCAGATACTGTCCAACACCTCGAGCCGACACCCAGGTCTTCAGCGGATGAGTGTGTTATGTGTGTGTGTCACAGGCACACGCACACACCCTGGACCAAGCTGAGAGCCAGGGCTGCCATGAACACACTGCTCTTGGGGGCAACCCTCATCGAGGGGACGGGGGCAGAACTGAGCAAAGGAGCTGCAACTCAGATTTCGTGTGGCATCCACCCCTGTCTCCAGGGCCCAAGTGGGCAGGATGGCAAGAGGGCCACGGCCGGTCACCAGGGCTGCCACACAGGGGCTCGCTGTGGGCCGCGGTGCCCCCAAATGTGGCCTCTTGGGCCCCCTCATGCCCCCCATGGCCCTGGCCCTGCAACCGGCCGCACTGGGACCTGCAGCACTGGGCATGCATTTTTTAAAGAGACACAGAAAGAGAGAGGGAGGAGGGGAGGGCGGCCACCACACGCGTCCCCCGGCCTGACACTCACCTGGACAGTTGGCTTCATCACTCTCATCCTCACAGGTCACCAAGCCGTCACACTGCCAGGGGAGGGGGATGCACTGGATGGCGCCGCTGCGACAGGCAAACTGGCCTGGGTTGCACCGCAGCTCTGTGGGACCAAAGGCAAGAGGCCGTTGAGGATGCGGTGCCACCTGCACCTCTGAGCACACGGGGCAGGGGCGACACAGACACTGACCAGACAGAGGTGCCAGCACGCTAGGTGAATGCAGGGGGAGAGGCCGCCCCCACCCAGGGCCTCAGGCCACTGCCTGGATGACGCGGGGGCACGGGGCTCCCGAGGCTTCACAAGGTGCATAGGATGGCGCAGGAAGGGAGGAACAGGGGAGCCTGCCACGAACGGAGACCATGGGGAACGGGGGGAAGGTATTTTGAACTTCAGGTCGCATGCTGTATGGAGCAAAGGTGATTTAGCCAGTAAGCGACATTACAAGACCTGTGCTTTAAGGAAGTGGTTTCTGGAAGCAACTGTAATAGGGGACAGACAAAACACTGAGTAACTCAGTACCGAAGGGCCTGACTGAGGCCGGGGTCAGCCAGCTCCTGCCACCCGCCTGCCCTGGCTCTCAGGTGTGCTATCAGCAGGCACGGCCGGTGAGAGACCATCCTTGGGGTAAGAGGGAACAATAACAATAACTAAAGCTCATCAGGGCCACAAAAGCACCTGTTCTCAGGATCCACACTGGAAACAACTTCTAATTCATGGGGCACTGGGTCAAGATGCAGAAGAGTCTTGCCTGGTTAGTGGGGAAAAATTAACTCTAGGCTGAATGCTGCCCTAGTCCTGACTAACCAAGATTAAAACGAAGAGCTGAAATGACCAAACTGTTTCCAAGTCACACCCTAAAACAAAGCTCAAGAATATTTATAGGTATATGCAGAAATATGCAGAACTCAGAAAGTCAAAATTCATAGTCTGGGCTTCCCTGGTGGCGCAGTGGTTGAGAGTCCACCTGCCAATGCAGGGGACATGGGTTCGTGCCCCGGTCCAGGAAGATCCCACATGCCGCGGAGCGGCTAGGCCCGTGAGCCATGGCCGCTAAGCCTGCGCGTCCGGAGCCTGTGCTCCGCAACGGGAGAGGCCACAACAGTGAGAGGCCCGTATACCGCAAAAAAAAAAAAAAAAAATTCATAGTCTGCCATCCAATAAAAAAATTACCAGACATGCAAACAGGAAATTATGACCAAAATGAGGAGGAAAAAAATCAATCCAGAAATGGCAGAAATGACAGAAAAGATAAAAACATTAAGAATTATTATAACTGTATTGTAAATGTTGAAGAAGTCAGAGGAAAGATTAAACATGTTAAGTAGAGATATGGAAGACACAAAGAAAGAAACCTACTGTGAGAGATACAAACACACTGCACACACAACAGAAACTCTAAACAGAAAGAAAAGAAGGCTAGAAAAAAATGAATTGTGGCTCTGGGACCACTTCAAGCCACCCGTACACATGTACACGGAGGGGAAACAGAAAAAATATTTGAAGAAACAATGGCAGAAAAATTCCCTAATTTGATGAAAACTATAAACCCACAGATCCAAGTAGCTCGATGAACCGCAGACACAAGAAATGGAGAGAAAAATACTCCAGGGCACATCATAATCAAATTGCCTAAAACCAGCAATAAAGAGAAAAGTCTTAAAAGCAGATAAAAAAGACATGATGCACAGAAAAACAAAGTACAGATGACAGCAGATTTCTCACTAGAAACAACACAAGCTGGAAGATGGTGGAACAACACTTCTCAGTTCTGAGAGGAAAAAAGAAAAGACTGCCAACCTGGAGGCACTTAAAGCAAATGCACACGTACTCCATTGTGGGGTTTATAAACGGAGTGGAAGTAAAATTGTGACAACAGCAGCACAAAAGCCAGGAAGGGAGAAACTGAAGCATACCGTTTAAAGGCTCTAACACTACAGGTAAAGTGGTCTGTCCCATGAATGTGATAAGTTAAAGTTGAATATCACTAAACTAACACAAGAGCTACAGCAAATAAGCCAACGAGGAAGACAAAAGGAACAAAACATACTCAACTCAAAGGAAGAATAAACAAAGGGAAAAGGAAACAACAGTTGGCACAAATAGAAAACAAACGACAAAATGGCAGACTGTAATTAAATTTGCCTGATCAATAAACATATGGGGTGATCGAAACACCCTAATTAAAAGGCAGAATTTGTCACATAGGTAAAAAAAGCACGATGAAACTACATGTGTCTAAAAGAGACCCACTTTATATAAGAACACAAATAGGTGAATATGAAACAATGGAAAAAGATATGGCATGCTAACATGGATGAAAAGAGAGGGCTTCCCTGGTGGTGCAACGGTTGGGAGTCCGCCTGCTGATGCAGGGGACACGGGTTCGTGCCCCGGTCCGGGAGGATCCCACATGCCGTGGAGCGGCTGGGCCCGTGAGCTGTGGCCGCTGAGCCTGCGCGTCCAGAGCCTGTGCTCCACAATGGGAGAGGCCACAGCAGTAAGAGGCCCGCGTACCACACAAAAAAAAAAAGAAAGCAGAGGTGGCTGTATATATATATTTATTTATTTTTTATTTATTTTTTGGCTGTGTTGGGTCTTTGTTGCTGCGTGGGGGCTTTCTCTAGTTGCGGTGAGCGGGGACTACTCTTCGTTGTGGTGGGCATGCTTCTCACTGCGGTGGCTTCTCTTGTTGCGGGGCACGGGCTCTAGGCGCATGGGCTTCAGTAGTTGTGGCATGCGGGCTCAGTAGTCGTGGCTTGCGGGCTCTAGAGCGCAGGCTCAGTAGTTGTGGTGCACGGGCTTAGCTGCTCCGCGGCATGGGGGATCTTCCCAGACCAGGGCTCAAACCTGTGTCCCCTGCATTGGCAGGCAGATTCTTAACCACTGCACCACCAGGGAAGTCCCAGGGGTGGCTGTATTAATACCACACAAAGGAGACTTCAGGGCAAATAATATCACGATAAATGAAGAAGGTATTTAGTAGTGATAAAGGACATAATAACCTTAAATGTCTCTGCATCTATAGCAGAGCTTCAAATGCAGGAAAAACTGCTGTAACTGCTAATAGACAAATTCACAATCAACTTCAATCCCTTCTCTCAATAACTGATAGAACAAGCAGACAGAAAATCAGCAAGGATACAGACAACCTGAACAACACTATCGACCAGCTGGACCCAACCGACATTCACAGAAATCTCTGCCCAACTACAGCAGAATACACATTCTTTTCACATGCGTACAAAACACTGACCATAATAGATAAATATATGAGCCATAAAACAAATCTCAATACATTCATAAAGGTTCAAATTTAAGTGTGCTGTTTGATCACAATGGAATTAAATTAAAAATCAACAGCAGAAAGATGTCTGGGAAATCCCCCGACTATATAGAAAACAACTGACATTCTTCTAAATAGCCTACGAGTCAAAGAGGAAATAAAAAGGGAGATTAGAAAGCATTTTAATTTAATGAAAATTTGTGAAATGCAACTAAAGCAGTTCACAGAGGCAAATGTATTGCATTAAATTTCTATATCAGGGGATTTCCCTGGTGGAACAGTGGTTAAGAATCTACCTGCCAATGCAGGGGACACGGGTTCGAGCCCTGGTCTGGGAACATCCCACAAGCCGAGGAGCAACTAAGCCTGTGCACCACAACTACTGAAGCCCGAGCACCTAGAGCCCATGCTCCACAACGAGAAGCCACTGCAATGAGAAGCCCATGCACCGCAACGAAGAGTAGCCCCTGCTCGCGGCAACTAGAGAAAGCCTGCATGCAGCAACAAAGACCCAGCACAGCTGTAAACAAACAAACAAATAAATAAGTTTTTAAAAATGCTTAAAATTCCTATATCAGAAAAGAAGAAAATGACCTCGGCTGCCACTTTAAGAAATCAGAACATGGCTTCTCTGGTGGCGCAGTGGCTGAGAGTCCGCCTGCCGATGCAGGGGACACGGGTTCGTGCCCCGGTCCAGGAAGATCCCACATGCCGCGGAGTGGCTAGGCTCGTGAGCCATGGCCGCTGAGCCTGCGCGTCTGGAGGCTGTGCTCCGCAACGGAGAGGCCACAACTGCGAGAGGCCCGCGTACAGAAAAAAAAAAAAAGAGAACTTTCCTTTTCAAAAGACATTGTTAAGAGAATAAAAAGAAAAGTCGCATATTGGGAGAGAAGAACTGTAAATCACACATCTGATAAAGGATTTGTATCCAGAATATATAAAGAACTCTCATACTTCAATATAAAGAAAACAACCCACCCAATTCTTAAAATGGGCAAAAGATTTTAATGGACAATTAACTAGGGAATTCCCTGGCGGTCCAGTAGTTAGGACTTGGTGCTCTCACTGCCAGGCTGCCAGGGCCCCAGGTTCAATCCCTAGTTGGAGACCTAAGATCCCACAAGCCGTGAGGCATGGCCAAAAAAAAAAAAAAGAATGCACAATTAACCAAAGAAGATACAGATGGCAAAAACACATAAAAAGATGCTCAACATCATTTCCCATTAAGGAAGTGCAAATTAAAGTCCTAATGAGATACCATTACATATTAGAATGGCTAAAATGAAAAATGACGATACCAAGAGCTGACAATATGTGAGTTAACTAGAACTCTCCTACAGTGCTAGTGGGAATGTAAAAATGGTACAACTGCTGTGGAAAACAGTTTGACAGTTTCTAAAAGGCTGAATATATACCTACTATATGACACAGTCATTCCACTCCTAGGGATTTATCCAAGAGAAGTATATGACCATACAGAGACATATTCAGAGTAATATTATTTGCAATAGCCAAAAGCTGGAAACAACCCAAATGCCCCGAACAACTGAATGGATAAACAAACTGCAGTGGAGCCATACCATGGAATACTATTCAGCAGTAAAAAGAAGTGAACCACTGAGATGCAGCAACGCGTAAGACAAAAGAAGACCAGAACGAGCAGCCAGCTGCAGGCTGCAGTTTGCCAAACCTGTTCTAGAGTTAAGTGTCGAAATAAATCTACCCATACCCAGCACCTAACACACGGACGTGCCCACTGAATGTCTGCCGAACTGAACTACTCTGTTCTTTAAGTCGCTAACGAAGTGTCATCAGTTCTGATATCCCCGGGAAGGTTCTTTCCCTTCCTGACTCACCTGCACAGTGCAGGGGCTGTTCAGAAAGCAATCCAACCTGTGAATCACTGGTTAACACATGTGAATTGCTCATTCAAAAAATATTTGCCAAGCACCACTTTGTGCTGGGCAACCCTCCAGGTGATTGTGCTAGTGTGGTCAATGGAGCAGGGAGAGTCAGGATGTGGCACAGCCTGCCTTGCATGCTGGGCGGGGACCAACACACAGTCAGCTGCTTACTGTGTCCGATGGGGATTCCCGAGGGTCTCACTGGTGTTACTCCAGCTGTAAATCAACATTCCCTTTCCTTTCTTCCTCAGTATCCTCTCGGGTCCCCTTGTAAAGCATCCAGCACAATTTCTGCCACGTACAAAGCTGCTCAAAAATCGTCTCCCTGTCTTTTCACTACTGGGTTCACCAAGGTCCTGTCCCAGCCCCCTCTTGTGATGACTATCTCCTGGCTGGCTACTCTAGCCAATGGATTGTTGATGCTTTTTGAAATAATCCATGCCCTCACCATGTACATGCAAGGCCACAACACCAAAATACGAACTTCTTTCACACTAGTTCTCAAATCTTTTCATTTCAAAACCTTTTTATACTCTTAAAAATTCTGACAACACCAAACATCTTTTGTTTATATGGGATACATCTATCAATATTTACTGTATTGAAATTAAAGCTGAGAAACTGTGTAAACACAAGCTTCCCAAGCATTTACTCAAAAGGTTTAAACACATAATAAACGCTGGAGAGGGTGTAGAGAAAAAGGACCCCTCCCACACTATTGGTGGGAGGTAAACTGGTGCAGTCACTATGGAGAACAGTACGGAGGTTCCTCAAAAACTAAAAATAGAGCTACCATATGATCCGGCAATCCCAATCCTGGGCATATATCTGGAGGAAACCATACTTTGAAATGATACATACACCCCAATGTTCACTGCAGCACTATTTACAATAGCCAGGACATGGAAGCAACCTAAATGTCCATCAACAGATGAATGGATAAAGATGTGGTACATATATACAATGGAATATTACTCAGCCATAAAAAAGAATGAAATAATGCCCTTTGCAGCAACATGGATGGATCTAGAGATTATCACACTAAGTGAAGTAAGTCAGACAAATAAAAACAAATACCATACGATACCACTTACATGTGGAATCTAAAAATGATACAAATGAACTTATTTAGAAAACAGAAACAGACTCACAGACTTAGAAAACAAACTTATGGTTACCAAAGGGGAAAGGTCAAGGGGAGGGATAAATTAAGAGGCTGGATTAACATATACACACTACCAGGACCTCCTGTATAGCACAAGGAACTCTACTCAATACTCTGTAATAACCTATATGTGAAAAGAATCTGAAAAAAGAATGGATATATGTATAACTGAATCACTTTGCTGTACACCTGAAACTAACACTACATTGTAAATCACCTATACTCCAATATAAGAAAAAAAAAAAAAAGCTTAAACACAGAGTTACTATAGGAGCTAGCAATCCCACTCCTAGGTATGTGTCCAAGAGAACTGAATGCCAGGACTCACAGACACCTGTCCTCTGATGCTCACAGCAGCATGACTCACCAGAGCCAAGAGGAGGAACAACCCAGGTGTCCAGCAACAGATGATGGATAAACAAGCTGTGGCCTGTCCATACAAGGGAATATTACTGGGTCATAAAAAGGAAGCAAATTCTGACACATGCTAAAATGTGGATGAATCTTGAGGACATTATACTCAGTGAAACAAGCCAGACACAGGAGGACAAGTACTGTACGACTCCACGTACATGAAGTCCCTGGAGCAGTCAAATCCACAGAGACATAAAGTGGAAGAGGTTGCCAGGGGCCGGGGGCTGGGGATGGGAGCTTTTGTCTGATGGGGACAGCGTTTCAGTTTGGGAAGATGAAAAAGTTCTGGAGATGAATGGCAGTGACGGCTGCACACTACTGCCAATGTACTCACACTGACCTGTACACTTAAGATGGTTAAAGTGGTAAACCTGATGTCATGTGAATTTTACCACAATTTTTAAAAACCCTTTAAAAGAAAGGAGAGGGCTTCCCTGGTGGCGCAGTGGTTGAGAGTCTGCTGCCGATGCAGGGGACGCGGGTGCCCCGGTCCGGGAAGATCCCACATGCCGCAGAGCGGCTGGGCCCGTGAGCCATGGCCGCTGAGCCTGCGCGTCCGGAGCCTGTGCTCCGCAACGGGAGAGGCCGCAACAGTGAGAGGCCCGCGTACCGCAAAAAAAAAAGAAGAAAGGAGAGATAGAATAAATAAATAAATGAATGAATGAAAAGAGAGAGAATCCCAAGCACATATCCCACTGGCCATCACATCAGGTAGCCTCCGGAAATAGCACTCTGCACCTGTCAGAGAGGGAGAGAGAGGCAGACGACCCCTTGGTGCTGTCATGAAAATCATCCGACCTCTTGGAGTCCTAGAAACCCCAGCCACACGGTGAGAGCTGCTGCTTCTTTTTTTTTTTTTAATTATTTATTTATTTATTTTAATCTTTGGCTGCATTGGGTCTCCATTGCTATGCACGGGCTTTTCCTCTAGCTGTGGCGAGTGGGGACTACCCTTCGTTGTGTGCACAGGCTTCTCACTGCGGTGGCTTCTCTTGTGAAGCATGGGCCCTAGGAGCATGGGCTCAGTAGTTGCGGCTCACAGGCTCTAGAGTGTGGGCTCAGTAGTTGTGGCTCACGGGCTTAGTTGCTCTGCGGCATGTGGGATCTTCCCGGATCAGGGCCCGAATCCGTGTCCTTCGCATTGGCAGGCGGATTCTCAACCACTGCGCCACCAGAGAAGCCCAGAGCTACTGCTTTAACCACGCGATGTCTGGGGCCTGGAGGACTCGTGCCCCGTAGAAATGTCATGTCTCTGCAGTACAGATTCTTTCTCTAGATTCCATTTCTTCTTCGTCAGCAAGTCTCGGCCTCATTTTAAATTATGTAAAGTGAGCTGTCTCAGATTTCGTGTGAAATTTAGTACATGGCCTAAATTGTCTGGAACTGATTTCCTCTCACCATTTACCCACAAAGAAATAGAGGAAGGGACTTACATGGCACACCAGTAGTTAGGACTCTGTGCTTTCACTGCCCGGGACCGGGTTCAATCTCTGGTCAGGGAACTAAGATCTCACATGCCATATGGCACGGCCAAAAAAAAAAAAAAAGAAAGAAAGAAATAGAAGGGGACTTCCCTGGTGGCACCAGTGGTTAAGAATCCACCTGCCGGGCTTCCCTGGTGGCGCAGTGGTTGAGAGTCTGCCTGCCGATGCAGGGGACATGGGTTCGTGCCCCGGTCCGGGAAGATCCCACATGCCGTGGAGTGGCTGGGCCCATGAGCCATGGCTGCTGAGCCTGTGCGTCCGGAGCCTGTGCTCCACAATGGGAGAGGCCACAACAGTGAGAGGCCCGCGTACCGCACAAAAAAAAAAAAAAAAAAAAAGAATCCATCTGCCAATTCAGGGGACACGGGTTCGAGCCCTGGTCCGGGAAGATCCCACATGCCGCGGACTAAGCCTTTGAACTACAACTACTGAGCCTGTGCTCTAGAACCCAAGTGCCACAACTACTGAAGCCCAAGCGCCTAGAACCCGTGCTCCGCAACAAGAGAAGCCACCGCGATGAGAAGCCTGCACACCACAATGAAGAGTAGCCCCCGCTTGCCGCAACTAGAAAAAGCCTGCGCACAGCCACGAAGACCCAACACAGCCAAAAACAAATACATAAACTTATTAAAAAAGAGAAAGGGAGGAAGATGGCATACAGCAGAAGCCCATCACTTGGGAAATCAAAACTCAGCCCAGAAGTGCAGGAGCAGGTTGGGCCCCCTCTCCCCAGCCACCACGGCCCAGGCTCCTAGTGATCCGCAGGCCTAGCCCTAGGCTACCCGGCCTCCCCAACATGGTTCGCACATGCTTCCCCAGAAAGAGCTCAGGGTGGGGCCCAGTGGGTGCTGGGCAGCGCTGCGCAGGGCTAGAAGGCATGGCGCCTGGGCATGAGGGCTGCCGGTCCCTGCTAACAAGTGCTGACAACGCAGAGAAGTCAGATGCAGATCCGCGGGTCACCCTGCAAGGCGGGCCCCCTGCAGAGGGCTCACCTGAGTCCCGAGATCAGAGGCTGAGAATAAGGGGCCTGAACCCCCAGTGACAACAGGGAAGGCCCTGGGCTGCCACGATCAGGGAAGGTGGGGCATGTGCCCTGGAGGGAGCCCTGTGTGGCTGGGCCCAGCGGGACACATGAACCAAAGGGACCAAGTGGCTTCACGGTCACGCTGTGAGGAGCCACGGAGGAGTAGCCCCAGAACACCCATGGCAGCAGGGCCTGGGAAGCCGTTCTAGAACCAGCTGTGATTACATCAGCAACTCCCACCTTCCCGACGGGTTCCAAGTGCCACTTGCCCTTTCAGGAGGCAAAGGGCCACCTCCAGCCTTCCTCCGGCACCCCCTCCTCCCATGTTCTTGGGAACCCTGACTCAGCTATTCCCATGGCTCCCCCTATAGCACCCCTGGCCTGTTCCCAGTGGTTCCCAGTCGCTATCACTTCACGGCTCCAGCAGGTTCCTGGCATGATATACAGGGAGATGAGCTTTGAAAGAGGGCCCAGGGACCTGTCCCGAGACAAACCACAGGCCTCAGCTCCCGGACTGCAGTGAAGCCCCTTGTCAGCCAAGACCCCTACTCCACCTTGCTTGGCTCCATCCCCTCCTGCGGGTGGTGGACACGAGGCCCCAAGGAGGTGGCCGGCTGAGCAGCTTCATGTGTGTCCTCGATCCCCTGGAATGACTCCGGGGCCCTCTGAGGAGGAACATGCTCTTGGAGGGACCTGCCCAGGGAAAGGGGTCAGGCCCAGGGCTCTGAACGGTGCGGTGCCCCGTCAAGGCCCCATGGACAGGAGGCCTGGGCATCCCTAGGCTCAGGCAGACGCCAGGGTCACAGCAGGAGGGACACTGGCATCTGATCTTCAAGCCGCAAGGCGCTCAGAGACCAGCTGCCTGTGACCCTCAAGCCCAAGGACCCAGAGTTCTAGAGCGAGCCGGAGGCGTGTGACTCAGGGCAAACTATAGACTGAAGTGTTACCAGTGGGGTTTAAAGGCAGGCCAGACACCCCGCTGCTTATGCTATCCCAGCCTCGGCCGCCTGGCTCCCTCAGCAGAAGGGCTGACCCACCTGACCTGTCCCCTGTCGGGCTGGCACAGCAGGATAGGACCCAGATCCCCAGCCCCAAAGCCAGCACAGCTAAGCGGAATCCGGGCAGGAATCACAGCCGCCCCGCCAGGATGCTCTGCACTCTGATGTGGGGCGTGACTAACCCATTGTCCTTCAGAGGGTTGGGTCCAAATTTTCTGATTCTGACCCATATTCTCTCTGTTAAGACAGAAGTCAGAGGACTCATGAAATGCAGCGCCTCCATAGAGGTCAGCCCCACAAAGCCCCAGGGGACCAGGGCTGCCTGTCTGCCAACGGGACCCACAGAGTCAGGGGTGCACCAAAGCACTGTGAACATGAAAAGGCTCCTGTGGTGGTTTCAAAATACATCCACTGATGCTTTGATGTGCCTCCCTACCACCAGGGGCTCCCCAGTCACTGTGACCTTCAAACCCTTCACTGAGCCAGGGCCAGGCTCCCCCTCACTCAGCCCACCTGAGGGAGAGAAGACGCCCCCTGCTTCCCGGCACCTGCCTGCCCCAGGGGAGCGGCAGCCACTCCCGCCCATCAGCTGAGGAGTCACAAGGCTGGACATTGCCCCCCCCAGCATAAAGTGACAAGGCCGAAGTTCAGTGTTGATTTCTCATAAATAACAAGCACGTTCTACATCCAGGAGGTGAAGTGACCATCACCTGCAACCTTCTCTCCTCGGACACGGCCCAACCAAGACACTGGCTGGTCTGCTCTGCCTGCCCTTCCCTATGAGTCTCCTCAGTGGATGCTCGGGAAAGAAGGCCTAGCTGCAAGTGAGTGAGCCTAGAAGAGGAGGGGAGACCCCAGGAAAAGGACGGGACCAGAGAGGAGAGGCAGGATCGCCACGCATTTCTACTGAACCAACAGCACCTCAAGGAACGAACAGCAACCAGCAACAAGTCTACACTTTACGAGGGCTGGGTGCAGGGGAGGGAGGGAGGGGTATACTTGGGAGGGAGACCAGGGCAAAGGGGTGGGCAGAACTGGAGTAACAGCATCCGCCTCTGACGGAACATCCACTAGCAGCTTCATCCAACACTCATGCCACACATTTTTTACTTTTATTTTTTTCTTCCGGTTTTATTGAGATATAATGACAAACAGCACTGTATAAGTTTAAGGAGTGCACCGTAATGATCTGACTTACAGACATCGTGAAATGATTATCACAGTTAAGTTTAGTGAATATCAATCATCTCATATAGATACAAAATTAAAGAAGCAGAGACATTCTTTTCCTTGTGATGAGAACTGTTAGGGTTTATTCTCTTAACGACTTTCCTATATAACACGCAGCAGTCTTAATTCTATTTATCATGTTGTACATCACATCCTGAGCACTTATTTATCTTACAACTGGAAGTTTTTACCTTTCGACTGCCTTCATCCAATTCCCCCTCCTTCCCCAACCCCCGCCTCTGGTAACCACAAATCTGATCTCTTTTCTCTGAGTTTATTTTTTGAAGTATGACTGACCTACAACACTATGTTAGTTTCCGTTATATAACATAGTGATTCTATATTTCTATACACTTCAAATGATCACAACTCCAGCTACCATCTGTCACCATGCAGTTATTATAATATTATTGACCATATTCCCTATGTTGTATATTTCATACCTGTGAACCAATTACATTGCAACTGTAAGTTTGTACCTCTTAATCTCCCTCACCTATTTCTTTCCTTCCCCCACCCCTCCCCTCTGCAACCACCTGCTTCTTCTCTGTATCTATAACTCTATTTCTGTTTTGTTACACTTGTTTGTTTTGTCTCTTTTTAAATTTTTATGTATTCATTTACTTATTTATTTATTTGGCTGCGCTGGGTCTTAGTTGCAGCACGTGGCACCTATGTTGCGGCATGCAGGATCTTTAGTTGCAGCATGCAGGATCTTTGGTTGTGGCATGCGGGATCTTTAGTTGCAGCATGCGGGATCTAGTTCTCTGACCAGGGATTGAATCTGGACTCCTTGCATTGGGAGGGCAGGGTCTTAACCGCTGGACCACCAAGGAAGTCCCTGTTTTGTTTTTTTTTAGATTCAACATATAAGTGAAATCATACAGTATTTGTCTTTCTCTGACTTATTTCAATTAGCATAAGACCCTCTAGGTACATCCACGTTGATACAAATGGCAAGATTTTACCTTTTTATGACTGAGTAATATCCCACTGTATATATATACCACATCTTCTTTATCTACTCATCAACTGATGGGCACACTTAGGTTGCTTTCATATCCTGGCTATTGTATACAATGCTGCAATAAACATAGGCGTGCATATATCTCTTTTACTTAGTATTTTCATTTTCTTCGGATAAATACCAAGGAGTGGAACTGCTGCACTGTATATGGTGGTTTTATTTTTAACTTTTTGAGGACTCTCCATACTGTTTTCCATAGTGGCTGCACCAATTTACATTCCCACCAACAGTGCACGGAGGTTCCCTTTTCTGCACATCTTTGCCAACACTTGTTGTCTTTTTGATGACAGCCATTCCGACAGCTGTGAGGTGATATCTCATTGTGGTTTTGAATTGCATTTCACTGACGATTAGTGGTGCTGAGCATCTTTTCATATGCCTGTTGGCCATCTGTATGTTTTCTTTGGAAAAACATCTATTCACATCTCTGCCCATTTTTAAATGTTTATTCTTTTTTATGTGACTGTAAATGGGACTGTTTTCTTAATTTCTCTGACAGTTCAGTGTTAGTGTATAAAAATGCCACAGATTTCTGTATATTAATTTTGTATCCTGCAACTTTACAAAATTCATTGATGAGCTCCAGCAGTTTTTTGGTGGCGTCCTTAGAATTTTCTATGTGTAGTATCATGTCATCTGCAAACAGTGACAGTTTTACTTCTTCCTTTCCAATTTGGATTCCTTTTATTTCTTCTTTTTCCTTCTTCTTCTTTTTTGGCCATGTCGTGCAGCATGCGGGATCTAAGTTCCCTGACCAGGGATGGAACCCGGGCCCCCTGCGTTGGGAGCACAGAGTCTTAACCACTAGACCGCCAGGGAAGTCCCTATTCCTTTTTTTTTTTTTTAAATTTCTTTGTCTTGTCTGATTGCTGTACCTAGGACTTCCATTACTCTGCTGAATAAATAGTGGCAAGAGTGGGCATCCTGTCTTGTTCCTGATCTCACAGGAAATGCTTTCAGCTTTTCACTGTTGAGAATGATGTTAGCTGTGGACTTGGCATATATGGCCTTTATTATGTTCAGGTATGTCTCTTCTATACCTACTTTGTTGAGAGTTTTTAAAAATTACAAACGGATGCTGAATTTTGTCAAAAGTTTTTCCACATCTATTGAGATGACATTTTTATTCTTTAATTTGTTAATGTGGTACATCACATTGATTGATTTGTGGATAGTGAACCATCCTTGCATCACTGGGAGAAATCCTACTTGATCGTGGGGATTTTAATGTATTGTTTTTTTTGTTTATTTTTTTAAATTTAATTTTTTAAATTTTTGGCTGTGTTGGGTCTTCATTGCTGCGCACAGAAGCAATGAAGTAGCGGGGGCTACTCTTTGTTGCAGAGCACGGGCTCTAGGCACGCAGGCTTCAGCAGTTGCAGCATGTGGGCTCAGTAGTTGTGGCACGCGGGTTCTAGGGCATGCGGGCTTCAGTAGTTGTGGCTCACGGGCTCACGGGCTCTAGAGCGCAGGCTCAGGAGTTGTGGCACATGGGCTTAGTTGCTTCCCAGACCAGGGATCAAATCTGTGTCCCCTGCACTGGGCAGGTGGATTCTTAACCACTGTGCCACCAGGGAAGTCCGGGATTTTAATATATTGTTGAATTCGGTTTGCTAATATTTTGTTGAGGATTTTGGCATCTATGTTCATCAATGATATTGGAATGTAATTTTCTTTTTTTGTGATATCTTTGTCTGGTTTTGGTATCAGGGTGATGCTGGCCTCACAGAATGAGTTCAGAAGTGTTCCTCTCTGTAATTTTTTTGAATAGTTTGTGAAGGAAAGATATTAACTCTTCTCTAAATGGCTGGTAGAATTCACCTGTGAAGCCATCTGGTCCTGGACTTTTGTTTGTTGGGAGTTTTTTTTTTACTTACTGATTCAATTTCATTACTGGTAATTGGTCTGTTCATATTTTCTATTTCTTCCAGGTTCAGTCTTGGGAGATTTTACATTTCTAGGAATTTGTCCATTTCTTCTAGGTTGTCCATTTTATTAGCATATAATTGTTCATAGTAGTCTTTTATGATCCTTTGTATTTCTGTGGTATCAATTGTAATGTCTCCTTTTTCATTTCAGATTTTATTTGGGCCCTCTCTCTTTCTTACTGATGAGTCTGGCTAAAGGTTTATCAATTTTGTTTAGCTTTTCAAAAACCCAGCTCTTAGTTTCATTGATATTTTCTATTGTTTTTTAGTCTCTATATTTTATTTATTTATGCTCTGATCTTTCTTTCTTTCTACTAACTTTGGGTTTTGTTCTTCTTTTTCTAGTTTCTTTACATTGTTTGAGATTTTCTTATTTCCTGAGGTAGCTTATATCATTATAAACGTTCAGAACTGCTTTTGCTGTATCCTATAGATTTTGGATCATTGTGTTATTTTTTAATTATTTATTTATTTTTGGCTGCATCAGGTCTTAGTTGCAGCACGCAGGATCTTTTGCTGCAGTGTGTGGGCTTCTCTCCAGTTGTGGCGCGCGAGCTCCAGATCGCATGGGCTCTGTAGTTGCAGCACACAGGCTCTCTAGTTGCGGTGCACAGGCTTAGTCGCCCCACGGCATGTGGGATCTTAGTTCCCCAGCCAGGGATCGAACCCACGTCCCCTGCATTGGAAGGTGGATTCTTAACCACTGGACCACCAGGGAAGTCCCTGGATCACTGTGTTTTTGTTTTCATTTATCTCCAGGAATTTAACACTTTTATTTCTTCAATGATCCATTGGTTGTTTAGCAGTATATTGTTTAGCCTCCACATGTTTGTGTTTTTTGTATTTTTTCTTGTAGTTGATTTCTAGTCTCATAGTTTTGTGGTAGAAAAAGATGCTTGATATGATTTCAGTCTTCTTAAATTTACTGAGACTTGTCTTGTGGCCTGGCATATGGTCTATGCTAGAGAATGTTCCATGTGCACTTGAAAAGAATGTGTATTCTGCTGCTTTCAGGTGGAATGTTCTATATAGGTCTATTAAGTCCATCTGTCTAATGTGTTGTTTAATGTTGTTTAAGACCAGTGTTTCCTTACTGATTTTCCTTCTGGATGATCTTTCCATTGATGAAAATGGGATGTTAAAATTCCCTACTATTATTGTGTTACTATCAATGTCACCCTTTATGTTGTTTTATGTACTTAGGTTGCTCCTATGTACATATATATATTGTTTAAGACTTTTTTTTTTAATGTGGACTGAATTTTTAAAGTCTTTATCGAATTTCTTACAATATTGCTTCTGTTTTATGTTTTGGTTTTTTGGCCCTGAGGCATGTGGGATCTTACCTCCCTGACCAGGGACCGAACCCGCATCCCCTGCATTGGAAGGCGAAGTGTTAACCGCTGGACCACCAGGGAAGTCCCTGGGTGCATGTATATTTACAACTGTTATATTTTATTCTTGGATTGATCCCTTATTATGTAATATCCTGTCTGTCACTTCTTCCAATCTTTGTTTTAAAGTGTATTTTGTCTGATGTAAGTATTGCTACCTCAGTTTTCTTTTCATTTCCATTTGCATGAAATACCTTCTTCTATCCCCTCACTTTCAGTCTGTGTGGCTTTACATGTGAGGTGAGTTACCTTTAGGCAGCATATATATGGGTCTTATTTTGTGCATCCACTCAGCTACTCTCTGTCTTTTGATTGGAGCATTTAGTCCATTTACATTTAAAGTAATTATTCATATGCACCTGCTTAATTGCCATTTTGTTGACTGTCTTTGAGTTGTTTTGTAGTTCTTTTTTGTTCCTTTCTTCTTCTTTTGCTCTATTCCCTTGTGATTTGATGAATCTTTCATGTTATATTTGGATTCTTTTCTCTTTTTGTGTGTGTGTATTTATTACAGGTTTTTGGTTTGTGGTTATCATGAGGTTTATAGATATAGTTAGATAGATACATACATAGATAGATATGATTATTGTAAATTGCTGATCTCGAGTTCAAATGCATTCTAACCTGCATTTTTACTGCCCACCCCTGCACAAAGTTTACTGGTTTGACATCATATTTTATATCTTTTTGTTTTGTGTATCCCTTTATTTATGATGGATATAGGTGATTTTACTACTTTTGTCTTTTAACCTTCCTACTGGCTTCATACGTGGTTGATTTACTACTTTTACTGTGTTATTTCTTTTTACCAACTAGATTTTTCCTTTCATTATTTTCATATTTCTAGTTGTGGTCTTTTATTTTCCACTAGAGAAGTCCCTTTAACATTTTTTGTAAAGCTGGTTTGATGGTGCTGAACTCTTAGTTTTTACTTGGCTGTTAACATTTTGACCTCACCATGAAATCTGATGAAAGCCTTGCTGGTTTGCAGAACTGGAGTGAGAGCTATCTCACATCTTATGTAACATATATCAGCAATTTCATACAACACTCAAAACATATTCTGATGACAGCCATGGTATAGTATAGCCAGTACATCTCAAGAGAAACAACAGCTATAGCAAAATCAGATTCTTGAAAGTTCATTTTGCATGTGCCAAGCAGTGTATAAAGTGCCTCGAATACATTTTTACATTTAAATCCTTAAGACAAACCCATTAGCTCCTTCAAACAACAGAGCCTTGTGCCTCCTGGGGGCCAGGTACTGTGCTGGATGCAAGCGAGAACAGAAGAAGTACAAGGTCTCTGCCCTCACAGAGCTCAAAGCCTAGTAAGGAGGCAGATCTTCCCAACCATGGAGTAGGCAAAGATTACCATAAAAGAAAAAACTGATAAATTGGACTTCTTCAAAATTCACAATTTCTTTGATCAAAAGCTCAGTAAAGATACCTAGTTCAATGGAACAGAACACAGAGCCCAGAAATAAACCCACACTAATGTGGCCAATTGATTTTTGACAAAGGTACAAAGACAATTCAATGGAGAAAGAATAATATCTCAGTAAGTGGTAGTGAAACAGTTGGAAATCCACATATCAAAAAATGAAGCTCAACTCACAGACATACAAAACAAAATTATGGTTACCAAAGGGGAAAGGGGTGGGGGGCGGGAGGGATAAATTAGGAGTTTGGGATTAACAGATACACACTACTATATATAAACTAGGTAAACAACAAGGACCTATATATAGCATAGGAAACTATATTCAGTATCTTGTAATAACCTACAATGGAAAAGAATCTGAAAAAGAATATATATGTAATATAAATATATGTATAAACATATATGTAACTATAAATACATATACATATCTGAATCACTTTGCAGTACACCTGAAACTAACACAACAGTGTAAATCAACTATACTTCAAAAAATAAAAAATCCCAGTGTTCTACCACTCAAAAAAACAAAACAACAACAAAAACAAAAACCCCAGAAAAACAAAACTCAACCCATACCTTAATATTAACCCAAAACAGATCAAGGACTTAAATATAAAACCTAACACTATAAAACTTCTAGGAGAAAATATAAGAAAATCTTTGTGAACCTGCGTTAGGCAAAGAGTGCTTACATTCATCACCAAGAAGAAAAATTATTATAAACTGGACTTTACCAGAAGACAAGTGGTTGCCAGGTGGGACCTCAAGGCAGAGGAGGCACTGACCACAAGGTGCACAAGGGAACTATGGGGGGACAGAAGTGTGTTCCGCATCCTGAGTGTGGTGCTGGTTACATTTGTCAAAGCTCAAAGAATGATATACAGGAAGAGTGAATTTTAGTGTACTAAACAAATAAACAGATGTTTTTAAAAGTACAGTTAAGCAAATGAATGGGTAAGTCACTGACAGAAAATATCTGCAACACATCTAAGAACTTCTGTATATCTGGAATACAAAAAGAACTTGTACAACTCAACAATAAATAACGAAAAGGCAAAAAACCTCATACCAGTGAGCAAAATATTTGAAGAAATACTTCTCCAAAGAAGATAAATGAATGGTTAAAAAGGACATGAAAAAGGACTTCCCAGGTGGTCCAGGGGTTAAGACTCTGCTTCCACTGCAGGGAGCATGGGTACAATTCTTGGCTGGGAAACTAAGATCCCACATGCCGTGGCATGGCCAAATTAAAAAAAAAAAAAAAAGACATGAAAAACTTCTCAACATCATTACTCACAGGGAAATGCAATTAAAAAGAACCACCTGGGCTTCCCTGGCGGCACAGTGGTTGAGGGTCCACCTGCCAATGCAGGGGACACGGGTTCGTGCCCCAGCCCGGGAAGATCCCACATGTCACGGAGCGGCTGGGCCCATGATCCATGGCCACTAAGCCTGCGTGTCCGGAGCCTGTGCTCCACAACGGGAGAGGCCACAACAGTGAAAGGCCCGCGTACCGCAAAAAGAAAAAAAAAAAAAAAAGAACCACCTGATGGGACTTCCCTGGTGGCACAGTGGTTAAGAATCCGCCTGCCAACTGTTGGTGGGAATGTAAATTGATACAGCCACTATGGAGAACAGTATGGAGGTTCCTTAAAAAACTAAAAACAGAACTACCATATGATCCAGCAATCCCACTACTGGGCATACACGCTGAGAAAACCATAATTCAAAAAGAGTCACGCACCACAGTGTTCACTGCAGCACTATTTACAATAGCTAGGACATGGAAGGAACCCAGGTGTCCATCGACAGATGAATGGATAAAAAAATATGGCACATGTATACAATGGAATATTACTCAGACATAAGAAGAAACGAAATTGAGTTATTTGTAATGAGCTGGATGGACCTAGAGTCTGTCATACAGAGTGAAGTAAGTCAGAAAGAGAAAAACAAATACCGTACGCTAACACACATATATGGAATCTAAAAAAAAAAAAAAAAGGGTACTGATGAACCTAGGGGCAGGACAGGAATAAAGACGCATACGTCGAGATTGGACTTGAGGACATGGGGAGGGGGAAGGGTAAGAGATAGCTAGTGGGAAGCAGCTACATAACACAGCTCGGTGCTTTGTGTCCACCTAGAGGGGTGCGATAGGGAGTGTGGGAGGGAGACGCAAGAGGGAGGGGATACGGGGATATATGTATACATATAGCTGATTCACTGTTATACAGCAAAAACTAACACAACATTGCAAAGCAATTATACTCCAATAAAGATGTTAAAAGAAAGAAAGGGAGAGGGAGGGAGGGAGAGAGGAAGAGAGGAAGAGAGGAAGAGGAAGGAAGGAAGGAAGGAAGGAAGGAAGGAAGGAAGGAAGGAAGGAAGAATGAAAGATAAAGCAAGAAAGAATCCGCCTGCCAATGCAGGGGACACAGGTTCGAGCCCTGGTCCAGGAAGATCCCACATGCCACGGAGCAACTAAGCCCGTGCGCCCCAACTACTGAGCCTGCACTCTAGAGCCCACAAGCCACAACTACTGAGCCTGCGTGCCACAACTACTGAAGCCCGCACACCTAGAGCTCGTGCTCCGTGACAAGAGAAGCCACTGCAATGAGAAGCCCACGCACCGCAACCAAGAGTAGCCCCCACTCGCCGCAAATAGAGAAAGCCCACGTGCAGCAACGAAGACCCAACACAGCCAAAAATAAATTAAAATAAATTTTAAAAAAATAGCACAAGCACTCTGAAAAGACATTTGGCAGTTTCTTATCAAGTTAAATCTTGTTTTATTTGATAGAGTATTAGAAGCCTTAGCTAGTGCAATTAGGCAAGAAAAAAAAATAAAAGGCATCCAAATTGGAAAGGAAGAAGTAATATTATCTCTCTTCACAGCTGACGTGATCTTGTAGGTCATGTCTAAAGATCACACACACACACACACACACACACACACACACTGTTAGAACTAATAAACAAATTCAGCAAAGTTGCACACAAAATAAAAAATTCAGCAAAGTTGCACAGCAAAGTTGCAACACACAAAAATTAGTTGTGCTTCTATACACTAACAATGAACAACCTGAAAAGAAAATTAAGAAAACAACTCCATTTACAATAGCATCAAAAAAAAAAAATCAGCAATAAACTTAACCAAAGAGGTGAACGACTAGTACACTAGTAAACAAACTACAAAAGATTGCTGAAATTAAAAAAGACACAAGGGGCTTCTCTGGTGGCGCAGTGGTTAAGAATCCGCTTGCCAATGCGGGGGACACAGGTTCGAGCCATGGTCCGGGAAGATCCCACACGCTGCAGAGCAACTAAGCCCGTGCGCCACAACTACTGAGGCTGCACTCTAGAGCCCACGAGCCACAACTACTGAGCACACGTGCTACAACTACTGAAGCCTGCGCACCTAGAGCCCATGCTCTGCAACAAGAGAAGCCACTGCAATGAGAGACCCGCGCACCGCAACAAAGAGTAGCCCCCGCTCGATGCAACTAGAGAAAGCCCACATGTAGCAGTGAAGACCCAATGCAGCCAAAATAAATAAATAAAATAAATAAATTTATTTAAAAATATATAATAAAGAAGACACAAATGTGGACTTCCCTGGTGGTCCAGTGGTTAAGACTCCATGCTTCCACTACAGGGGGCATGGGTTCAATCCCTAGTTGGGGAAGTAAGATTCCACATGCTACGTGGTGCACAAAAAAATAAAAAAGATAGAAATAAACAGAAAGACATCCAATATTCATGGACTGGAAGACTTAAGAGGTCAATACTGGGACTTCCCTGGTGGTGCAGTGGTTAAGAATCCGCCTGCCAATTCAGGGGACACAGGTTTGATCCCTGGTCCGGGAAGATCCCACATGCCGCAGGGCAACTAAGCCTGTGTGCCACAACTACTGAGCCTGCACTCTAGAGCCCATGAGCCACAACTACTGAAGCCTGCTCGCCTAGAGCCCATGCTCCGCAACAAGAGAAGCCACTGCAATGAGAAGCCCACGCGCCGCAACTAGAGAAAGGCTGCGTGCAGCAATGAAGACCCAACAAAGCCAAAAATAAAGAAAATAAATAAATTTCTAAAAAAAAGAGGTCAATACTACCCAATCTACAGATTCAATACAATCCTTATCAAAATGCCAATGATTTTTTTTTTTGCCAAAAGAGAAAAATTCATCCCAAAATTAATGTGAAAACTCAAAGGACCCTGAACAGCCAAAACAATCTTAAGAAATAAAAACGAAGCTGGAGGCCTCACACTTCCTGATTTCAAAACATAGTAAATTACAAAACTACAGTAAACAAAACAGTGAGTGGCATAAACAATGACAGATAGACCAATGGAACAGAATAGACAGCCCTGAAACAAATCCTCACATATACGGTAAAATAATCTTTGAGAGAGTAGCAAGGTTACACAATGTGGAAAGGATAGTCTCTTCAACAAATAGTGCTGAGAAAAGTGGACATCTACGTGCAAAAGAATGCAGCTGTACCCTTACCTTATACCATATACAAAAATTAACTCAAAATGATTAAAGACTTAAATATAAGACCTGAAACTATAAAACTCCTAGAAGAAAACATAGGAGAAAAGCTTCATGACATTGGATTTAGCAATGGTTTCTTGGATATGACACCAAAAACACAGGCAACAAAGGCAAAAGTAGACAAAGGGGACTACATCAAACTTAAAATAACAACAAACTAAAAATGCAACCTACAGAATAAGAGAAAACATTTGCAAATCATGCATCTGATTAGGGGTTAGTAACCAGAATATATAGAAAACTCCTAAAACTCAACAGCCTAAAAACAACCCAATTCAAAGACAGGCAAAAGACTTGTTCCACTAATGTCCTTTTTCCATTCCAGGATCCAATCCAGGACACCACATTGCAGTTAGTATTACAAAGGAATTTCTTCTCTTTAAAAAAAATATTTATTTTTGGCTGCATTGGGTTTTAGCTGCGGCACGCAGGATCTTTCGCTGCCGTACGCAGGCTCTTCATTTTGGTGCGCAGGCGGTGCGTGGGCTTCTCTCTAGCTGTGGCGCACAGGCTTAGTTGCCCCACGGCATGTGGAATCTTAGTTCCCCGACCAGGGACTGAACCGGCATCCGCTGCATTGCAAGGCGGATTCTTAACCACTGGACCACCAGGCAAGTCCCACAAAGTAATTTCTAATATACTCCATCAGAAGATTTTAAGGTAACAAAATAAAAAACATTCATTAATAGCATTTATTAATGCTAAAATCTAAATAATTTAATTGTAATAAATTTTACTTGGCCTTTCTCTCCACTGCTGCTGACTGGTTGTCTACTCAACATACATAATTCTCTTCATACCATAAAAGCAAAACTGGAAAAAATATTTTAAGCAAACAGCAATATATACTAATGAGAGTTGACATGTTAAAACTATAAATATCTACTCCTAAAATGATACTTGAATTTACCCAGGAAAATACTACAACCCACTGGAAAAAGAAATGTTTCCTTACCAATTAGTGTGATGAAATAGAAGCTTGGTATAATAATGAGATTATAGTAAATACTTTTCTCAATATTATTTGTTTAATAAATGTGGTTTCAAATCAATACAGTTTTGAACCTAACTGTTTAACAGACACACATAAGAGAAGAGAATTAATCCAAATAGCTTTTGGACTCAGTACTTTGACTACATACCATCAGTCTACAGACAAAAAAAGAGCTGGAGGGCTTCCCTGGTGGCGCAGTGGTTGAGAGTCTGCCTGCCCATGCAGGGGTCACGAGTTTGTGCCCCGGAGCGGCTGGGCCCGTGAGCCATGGCTGCTGAGCCTGCGTGTCGGGAGCCTGTGCTCGCAACGGGAGAGGCCACAACAGTGAGAGGCCCACGTACCACAAAAAAAAAAAAAAAAAAAAGGAGCTGGAAAAGAAAAAAAATTCCCAAACTCTAACTCAGTCAGTCTGCTGTTGGTAGTGGTAACAGGTATAGCACTCCTGAAATGGTTTTCTGTGCACTGTGGGAATAAGAAAATAGTAAATCTACTGATGTTGTCGGAAGCTCCAGTTCTACTGTAGAAAAAGGGCGATACCAATATGAACCAGGAAAAGGAAGCAAGACCCTGGGATGCTGGGTCGGAACTAAAGATACAGTATGAACATATAAACAGAGACTCACACGGACACACCCATACGCCCACACTACAGAGAGGGACACACGCCCCAGCTGGACCGAAAGGTCTAGCGGCAGCAAGGTCCTCTTGGCGATGAACACGCCTAGCACCAAAATCTTAGTTTCTCCAAGAATACCATCTCCCACTAAAAGGAACCAGTGCTCCGTGGAAAAATGCTGGGGGCAGGAAAGATACAAGATGAGCTTGGTAATGAGGAATGTTCAACAGCGCTTGGGGCATGTCAGAAGGATATAGGAGCCAGCCTGAAGGGGTTCCCACTGCCCAAAACAACTGCAATATAATCACCAAAATGAATGACAATAATGACTATCATGCATTGAATAAGAAGAATCCATGAGTCCATACCGATGTTAAAGAGGAAGAACAAGCTTTTTTACAGTAGACTAGTATTAAATGAAAAAGGAATAAGAGAAAACCATCATTTAGCAATCATCACAGCAATAACTGATTCAGGCAAGAATCATCAACAGATGCTTAAAACCACTGGCCAGGGCTTCCCTGGTGGTGCAGTGGTTAAGAATCAGCCTGCCCATGCAGGGGACATGGGTTCGAGCCCTGGTCTGGGAAGATCCCACATGCCGTGGAGCAACTAAGCCCGTGAGCCACAACTACTGAGCCCATGAGCCTAGAGGCTGTGCTCTGCAACAAGAGAAGCCACCACAATGAGAAGCCCGCACACCACAATGAAGAGCAGCCCCCACTCACTGCAACTAGAGAAAGCCCGCACGCAGCAACGAAGACCCAATGCAGCCAAAAAAACGCACACACACACAAAAAAAAACCCACACTGGGCCAGGTGATCTGTCTCCCTAACGAGTACCTGCTGACCACAAAGGGGGAAAGAAAGCCGCCTTTCCAGTCAAGAAATGCAGTCAAAGCCACCTCACCACATGGCCACAGTTAACAAGGCCATTCCTGGGAGAAGCTGCCAGCTGTGCCCAGGATGCACGCGCTGAAGGGGACTCAATGTCTCGGGGGATCACTCCTGCCAAAGAGGCGGCAACTGAATCTGACCACGAGGAAACAATCTGATAAACCCATAAGGAGGAATATTCCAAAAAATGGCCAGCCTGTACTGTTTAAAAAGTCCACACCACGAAAGACAAAGAAAGCCAGGGAACTGTCCCAGATTTCAGAACATTAAATGCACATGACGATTAAATGCAGCAGATGATCCCGGGCTGGATCCTGGATTGGGGGGAAAAAAATGTGTGGTGAATGGGACAACTGGCAAAGTGGGGATATGGCTCATGGTACTACCCCCGTGTTAGCAGTCCTAAACGTGCTTCTGGGAGAATGGCTTGTTCTCAGGAAATAGGGGAAAGGAACTCAGAAATGAAGGGTCATGTCTGTGTGTGCAGATACATTTCATCTCTGGACGTGCGCGCGCACACACACACAAAAAGCGTGCAGATGTGGGACGAGTCAGATGCCACAATCGGTAAATTTAAGTGAACTGTATACAGTTGGAGTTCACAGTACTATTTTTGCAACTTTTCTAGAAGCATGAAATGTTTTCAAAGTTAAAAAAGTTTTGGAAAAAGAACGAGGTAACCCTCTGCCTTCCTCTGAAGGAAGATAGTTTGAAATCTTAATTCTTTTTGGAATTAAGGCTTCTTCATGCCAATAAAACATGCAGATCATTGGATCTTAGGATTTGGTTTCGCTTTTGCCAGTAAGGCACCTCACAAATGAGTAATTTTGTTCATGTCAAAGTTCCTCTAGTAATTTTGTTCATGTCAAAGTTCCTCTAAATGGTCACTCTGAGTCTAAATTATCCTTGGTGAAATTATGTCATTTAGGTAAATAAGCACACGAATTTGAGTTATAGCATAAATACATGTAAAAACCAGGAGTCGACCTGGAGCTGCTGCAGATGGTTTTAGGCTGAGACAAGCCCACGAGATCAGATCCTCAGCACCTGCCACCATCTCCAACCGTGCAGCTCTCTAAATTGCAGCTTCGGGTTGAGGAAAAGTTGTGATAAGAGGTCGCCTGGAAGAAGGCCCCACAGGCAAAACAAGACTGAGGAAAGTTCTTAGAAAGGCTTGTCTAAAAAAAAAAAAAAAAAAAAAAAGAATGAAGTAAAGCTGTATGGACTTACCCACAAAGACCTCCAAAACACTGTCAAATGGAAAAGTAAAAATAAAAACTTGTAAAGAAAGTATAATTCCGGGCTTCCCTGGTGGCGCAGTGGTTGAGAGTCCGCCTGCCGATGCAGGGGACACGGGTCCGTGCCCCGGTCCGGGAAGATTCCACATGCTGCGGAACGGCTGGGCCCGTGAGCCATGGCCGCTGAGCCTGAGCGTCTGGAGCCTGTGCTCCGTAACGGGAGAGGTCACAACAGTGAGAGGCCCACATACCGCAAAAAAAAAAAAAAAAGTATAATTCCATTTACATAAAATAATGTATGAATTTTTATAAGTGTGAAAAAAAACCCGCCATCATATTTCCAGACTGTGCTGGGCTTTTCCACAGCACACACACTGGTCTGGACCCACATCCTTCTCATGGATGGGGTGGAGGAGAGAATCTGAAGAACGTCTCCCTTCCGGAAGTGGCCAACAGACCCCCAGACGGCTGCTGCAGAGCCCGCCGCATCCTTTCCAGGCCCTTCCAGGCCTCCCGTCCCATCTCATATGACCATGAAGCTCTGTGGGTAACTGACCGACCCAGGGACCCTAGGAAGTCACGAGTGACACATGAAAAGGCCCCCACGTCAGTAGACACGGTAGCAAGTGCACAGGGGGTCCTAGAGCCTTACATCTCCAGACCGACCCTCCAGGACGCCCTCATGGTGGCTCCTGCCCCGTCCAGTGCCTCGTGGAACCCCAGGCAATCCTCCCCACAGCGACCAACTGCAAAGGAGGGTCCCCAGGGAGGAAGGAGGCTTCCCAGCAGGGCAGGGACTCAAGGTGGACCCGGAGGCCCTTGTAGTACAGCATCCACACAGGGCTCTGCTCTCAGCCCCCGCCTGTCCGACATGGAGCTGTCAACAGCTGAGGACAGAAAGACAGACCACAAGCTGATTGGACTGACAGCTCGCGGCCAGGGGCCCGGAAGCCAGCCTACAGCAAGGGACTGGAAGGGGCAGGGGCATGAAGGACAAGAGCCAGCTCCGGTGACTGGAGCAACGGCCACGCCAGGCGGAGAGGAGGGAGAGAAGGCAAGAGGCGAGCGTGTGCGGCCCCCACACCCGTCGGCTCTCCAGCGAGGCCAGTGTAGTGCGCCAGCCTGGAAAGGGCGGGCCACGTCCTTGGGCAGAGGGCACAGCCATCGGTGGGGCAGCCTGCCCCCCCCAGCCCCTCGCAGCCCCTGCCTGGGCGGCTGGTGAGCTTCTTCAGCGAGGACCCACAGCGATGAGAAGCCTCACCTGCCCTCACCTCTCAGGGCAGCTCATGCCTGCAGAACGATCCTCCCCCCAACAGCGTGAGGCCCGGGCCAGCTGGCTCTGCAGCAGGCCCCCCCGAGTCCCTGGTCCTTGCCACCCCCACCGGGGCAGCTGCGAGGCCCGCTGGCAAAGGGAGCCGTTGCTCTTTATGTCAAAATATAAACAGCCATTTGTGCATTTGTTCAATAACTGATTTCTGAGCACCCACTCTGTGCCAGACCAGGCCCAGGAGACCCAGCATGCATGTGACAAAGAGCAAACCATGTCAGCATGAACAATCCTGGCCCTGTCCAAAGTGCTGTGACTGTTTGGGGGGCTCTGGGCAAGCCACCCCCCACCTCCGGTGGCAGCTGGACTCAGCGCTCACGAAGCATCAGGCACTGGTCACAGCCACTGTACTCCCTGCCTCCGAGTCGGGGGGCTCTCCCGAGAAATATGTCCTCGTGTGCTGGCACGTCCACGCTCTCAGGGGGTCCTACACTCCCTGAATGCAATTCATGGATAATGCTCACAGCTTCTGTGGAGCATTTGCTTTACATCTTTACACTTTTTAGAACTTGATACCAATCCACTTTCATTCTCATATCTCCACAAAGAACATACACTCTGTTATTATGTCCATGTCACAGATGAGGAAACTGAGGCAACGAGAAGGCACACAGTGGGCAGCAGAGTGGGGCCAGACCCCGGACAGTGCAGCACTAGGCTTCTTGTTCTCAAACCACCACCCTGGACTCACCTGGATCCAGCAGAAGCTCCAGGGAAGCAACCCCAGACCTTGGCTTTCCTCTCTCCCAGATGGATGCCCAGAACACTCTGGGACCCCGGGTCACCACGCTCCGACCACGGCCCACAGGCCATTCACCCTCCCCTGGACTTGCCCTGCAGAGGCCAACAGGGCCAAGCTTGGAGCCGCAGGACAAGATGTGACTTCTTTCATGAAACATCCCAGGTCAATAACAACATTGCAAGCCCACCCATCACTCTGACTGGCAAACAAACTACCGGTCCAAGATTGGGCTCTCGGGATCACACTGGCCTGCTCCGCAGCCTGGAAGGGGAAGGGGCCGCTCACCAACTCCTCAGCACCCAGACACCAAGCACAGGGACAAGGGAGCAGCCCAGCAGCAGCTGGAGGAAAAGACGTTTAGTGGGCCCCTGCTATCTCCCAGCTCCTAAACGCTGTCACTGACACACTGCACTCAGAGTCAACTACCAGGTATCGCCCTGTGCCCAGTGCCAGGGAGGCAGAGGACAGTGTGAGCTATGGGATCCCCACCGGTGCAGGGCAGCCCAGTCAGTGCTGCTGCTCACGGGTGGGGGGAAGTCAGGCCTGAGAGGGACAGGGAGGGCGGCGATGACAGCAATCTGGGCCAGAGAAGCCACAGAGGCGCACACACACGTGCCAAAGTGCAGCAGCCACGCACCCCTCACTCCTGAGACCAGAACCACCAAGTGAAACTCTACCCCTGACTCAGGCTCTGGGGCCAAGCAAGCTTTGGCTGCAGTGCTGCCTTTCCCCTTCGCCACGGCGACACGGCGCCCGCACACAGCATGCAGCAGGCAGGGAGGCATCACTGTTCATCTCCACTCTCAGCACTGGCCAGAGTGATGGGGGGAAGGGTCACGACATCTTCCACTTACTCTCAAATGGTTCAGAAAACAACCACGTGTGCACCTGCATATATACACACGTGCACACGTACACACATGCCCTCAGGGCGGGGAGAGTGCGGGTAAGGCAGATGAGGCAATATGCTAACAGGGAGGTCTGGGCAGAGGATGCGCAGGGCTCTTTGCACTTTCTCCCTGCAACTCTTCTGTAAGTATGAAACCATTCCCCAGGAAAATATTTCTTTATAAAAAAAAAAAAGAACAATTCATTAGCTAGTGAGATTGGAAAGTCTATTATGCTACTTTCCAAGTAAAAAGAATCCAAGTGTTAGGCCCAAAGCCCCATCTGTCACCAGGACAAGCTCGGCAGTGCTGTGGGTTGGGGCTGAGCAGGGGCTCCAAACTCGGGAGGCGCCTGGCAAGCCCCGGGCAGACTCCACTTTCCAGCTCCGTCTGTGAGCTCTGGCCACATCTGCTTGTGAAATATCTCCCCTCTTCCTGTTCACTAACCCATGTGCCGCTCCAGAGGCCACAGGCGCTGGCTGGCTCACTGAGGATTTGTCAGTTCGGCACAGCCAGCAGGAGGGGTCCCGAGCGGCATAGGGGACAGAACCCTGAACTAGGAGCCAGCCCGCCACACACACCCTGGTCTGTGCCCCAGCTCTGCTGCTCCTCAGCTGTGTGACCTCATGCTCATCACTGGCCTCTCCCAGCCAGCTTCCCAGAAGCACAAGGAAGACAGCGTCCCCTATCAGGCCAAACAGGTGAAAACAAGCTCTTCCAGAACTGCGGCCTCAGCTCACTCAGTGAAGGCAAGTACATGGTGGGGTCATCCTGGATGGAGCTGTGGCCAAAACCATGGCAGGATTTCCTTTCGTAACTGAAGCTAGAAAAACACGGTTTTAGAAAGAACACTTGATGCTGCATTCCCTGAGAATGGGATGCAGATGGAGAAAGGTCACTGCGATGGTATCGCAGTCGGTGGCCCCCAAATGCCCCTCCATGTTTGTCACCCCTCGAAGAGGTCCCCACCCTTTTTTTCTCACCACAGTCCCAGAGTATACAACACAAACCACTGTCATTCATGATGCCTGATCACAGCAGGGACCTGAGAAGAGGGCTGGTTCTACCCCACAGATCAGAGTATTCAGATGGAAAAAGTTCTGCACCCTCACCTGGAGAAACACTGGGTGGATCAGGGGAACAGAGGTGGCCTGGGGGTCCACAGCTGGGGTTAAGGACAGACAGGGCAGGACATAGACAGCTGGAAGGGAGAGAGCCAAGGGTGCATGATGGCGGACAGACCAGACTTCTAGGACTGAAACCTCATCCCAGCCACCTGGTGTCATGAGTTCTGTTTCATTTCCCCCATCTGTAAAATGGAGGTAGCAACAGTATCTAACCCACAGGGACCACCTGAGAGCCCCTGGCATATAACGCATCCTCAATCAACCAAGATCAAACATGCATTTAAAAGACATTGTGGGGACTTCCCTAGTGGCGCAGTGGTTAAGAATCTGCCTGCCAATGCAGGGGACACGGGTTCGAGCCCTGGCCTAGGAAGATCCCATATGCCGCGGAGCAACTAAGCCCGTGTGCCACAACTACTGAGCCTGCGCTCTAGAGCCCATGAGCCACAACTACTGAGCCCAAGTGCCACAACTACTGAAGCCCACATGCCTAAAGCCTGTGCTCCACAATAGAAGCCACCACAATGAGAAGCCCATGCACCGCAACGAACACTAGCCCCTGCTCACCGCAACTAGAGAAAGCCCGCGCACAGCAACAAAGACCCAACACAGTCAAATAAATAAATAAATAAATAAAATAAAAAATAAAAGACATTGTGGCAGAAGGTCAAGTTCAGCACTTTCCTGTTGCCCCACTCTGTGAAAGGCCTCACACCCTAGCCTGCATCAGGGGAGCCAAAAGTGCTCCACCTGGCAGAAAGCCTCCTGGGAAGCAGGTCTGCCTGGTTCCCTCCTCACACCCCAGTGTGGGTCTAAGCCAGGACTCTGAGAAAAAGCATGCAGACTAAGACCAGAAAAGCCCCCCTCCCAGGCGCCAGCCAGCAGACCCCTACCTGGAAGGACACAGCACATACAGGTACCCAAGGAGAACATCTGACCCAGAGTGAGACCCACCTTGCTGCTCAACCAAAAGCAGGGAGCCAGTTGGAGCCCCCCAGGTTTTGCAGGGCAACTCAAGACACCACCAGGGGCTGCTGCAAAGTTCTGATGTGGGGAGTCATGGAATGAATAGTATAACTTTGCTCCCTCAACCAGAGCCACCCCCTGCCCCAGTTCAGAGCTGAGTGTGAGGCCTCCTGAAGCCCCCCCTGCTTTGCAGGGGCACACGGTTAGCCACCTCTGCCGCTACCTCATCTCTGCTTCCACACCTGAAGAGCACTCCTACAGGGAGGGTATATTCTCTTCATTTGAGCATCCCTAGTGATGGGCAGGTGGGGAGCCACGCCAAGACACTTTCTGAATTGCTGCTGGCCAGCTGGCAGGATATGTGGACAGATGGAAAAGGAGTTGGGGACATCAGTCACATCCATCCACCCAGGGAGGAGATGCTGGACCCAGAACCAGAGACACCCCGAGAAAGACATGTATGACGTGTGGCTTCACCCCTCAGAGTCCACTGACATAATGTGCAAAATCGGGACCCAGAAGTCAGACGGGATGACTCTCACTTCTCCACAGGTACAAACATGTTTTCTAAAGAACGTAATCACAAGAGCCCACAAATCCATTGGCTCTGGTCCCCAAGAGCCCATACAGCACTCTCCTCCACAAGTGCTGGCTTCCGTTCCTACCGGGGCCACCCCACAACCAGTCACCCCACCGTCCAGAGAAGCATCGCTGGACACTCCAGCTGAGTGTGGGCCAGGGTCCTGGCTACCAAGTGGACACTGGGGAGGAGGCAGAGCACTCCGTACAGATGGCAGAGGCAGCAAGAGGTGCAGCGTGCCCAGGCAGGAGCCTGACTGGGGAGCCTGCACACCGCTGTGCTCCCCTGCCTGCTGTACACACCCAGGTCTTAACAGCACCCACACAAGGAGCCCTGGACACTTCTGCCTTCATGGGCCCCTTCCAACATTTAAAAAACAAAATCAAGAACCACACCTTTCAACTGCACCGATATATAAACTAATGTATTTATATGTGCATGTTAACAGTATTTCCTTCAACCTGAAAGTTTAGGGCTTTTTCCTGCTGACTGTAAAAGAATACATTTTTACAGCCCACCAAAATCACCTTGGATCCCCGGCCTCCTGTGCCTGACAGATAAATCGGCCCTGCATTTGGGGTCTTGATTTCTCGCTGGAGAAGGAGGTACATCAAAAAGAGATAAGGATCGTCCAGGACCTTCTGCTGCCGCGATCCCAATTCCCCACCACAGGCTTCCTTCAGAAAACGCAAGCCCCCGGGGGCTCCAAAAGCATCTGAGGGTCACAGACCAGGAGCACCCCCGGTGCCCGGCTCGGCGGCTCCCGGGCCGAGCGACCGTGACCAGCCAGGGGCTTCCAGGTGCCCCGAGCCGCCCCCCTCGGCCCCCGGCCTGACCCCCATTGCTCCCGCTCCGTCGACCGCCGAGCGCAAAGTGAGGGCCCGGCGAGGTAGGGGTCCCAGCGCCCCCGCCCCCCGCCCCGCCCGCGCCCCCGCCCCCACCACTGCGCACCTGGCCGCAGCGGCTCGGTGACCGTGAGCACCAGCAGGAAGAGCAGGAGGAAGGCACCGCTGTCTGCCTTGGGCACCATTTATCCTCCGTTCATCGTCCCCGGGGCGGCCGCGCGACCCCGCGGGGAGGCCGGGCCAGGCCGGGCCGAGGGTCGGGCCGGGCCGGGGCCAGGCGAGGACGCTGCGGGAGGAGAATCCAGGGGCCGCGAACAGGCGCGCGCTCCGACTCTGGCCCCGCGCAAGATGGCGGCCGTCTTGCTCGGTCCGCACCGCCCCGCCCCCGCCCGCGCCGCCCGCGCCGCCCAATGAGCGCCGGGAGGGGGTGGGGCCTGCGTGTTCCCCAGGCGCAGTGGCCGGAAGGGGCGGGCCCAAGGGCGGGGCGGTGGCTGAGGGGTGGGCCCTTCGGGGGCGGAACTACGAGGAGTCAAAGGTGCCATTGGCTGAGCAGAGGGGAAAGGCTCGTGGGCGGAGCCTCAGCGGCGGGGCCTCCGAAGGGCCCCGCAGAGCCCGGGCGGCGGGGCCGAGATGACAGACACGGAAGGGGCGGGGCGTGGAGGGGCAGGGGCGGTCCTGGGGCGGGGCCTGAAGGGAGGGGCGGGGCGCACAGGAGCCGGTGGGCGGGGTGGGGATGGGCACCGGGTGAAGAGGGCCCTGGGAGACCTAGCGTCTTAACATCTCGTGCACCTGCAGCCCCAGGTCCGGTCAGTGGCCCAAGAGTGCGCCCCAAAGTCGTCTTTTAAAGGCCGAACCGCTGCGGAGAGGGATGAGGAAAACTGGAGGGACCCGGCCTAACCCTGAGGAGGTTCCGGAGGTGGTTCCACCTCGTGAGGAACACGCAGGTGTGGCTTCACCGGCACATACAACTGAAACGTTTCAAACGTATGAGGGAGTAGCCTCAAGGAGGGTCACACAAGGAGAGCTGCCAGGGAAGCCCAGATTCTAGAGACGGAGCAAAGCCCCCTGTGGAGGAACGGCGCTGCCCGCACAGCGGGGACAGGAGGACGCAGCACAGCTGCCGCCACAGCAGGCCCGTCTGCACGGAGGGAAGCCGCCAGGGACAGCGCTGCGAGCGCTGACCGCACACCTGTCACCATGGGAGGGTACACAGTAGGCGGGGTGTCCCTGACGAGAGAGGAGCAAGTCCTCCAAAGGAAGGACCACCAGCTGCGCACACAAGTGCTTGCCCAGGGTGTCAGGGTGGGGAAGAGGGTGGGGAAGAGGGTGGGGAAAAGGGTGGGGATGGAAGCAGAGAAAAGGGGGAGGGCCAAGGCTGGTGGGCACCCAGCCCAGCCCTGCCCACCTCCAGCCCACCAAATCACTCTCCAGGAGCAGTCACCCCAAGCCCCTTCAGGGCATGGTCCTCCCGAGCATCCCAGGATTCCAGCCTGTGACATTCAGGGTCATCTGAGAGAGGCACCCACTCCCTCTGGACGGATATGGCCAAAGTCAACCCCAAGGCTAGGCCAGACCTGCCCACTCCTGTCCCCTCAGGGCGTGGCACACAACAGGGGCCCACAGCAGAGGGGCCCCACTGCTGGTGGAAACGGCGATCCCTGTCCAACGCTGCCCTGTTAGCACATCCTCAGGGAGCATTCCCGGGAGAAGCTGCTGCACTGAGAGGAGTCCAGGCCCACCTTCTGCCCCCAGTCCCAGATCTGCCCTGGGAGCCCAGCCAGAGCTATGGATGGTCAGACCCCCAGGAGGGAACTCACAGCCAAGAGCAGAAACCCTTGCCGGTTGTACCCTACAGAGCCGGCCAGCAAAGGTTCGGATGAGGAGAGCAGCACAGGAAAGTGAAAAGTCCAGCAGACCACATAGCAAGCGGGCAGAGCCCCAGCTTCCTAAACTGCATTGACCACTGGGCCAGGATCCTTGCCCCTCCTGACCCACCTCCCCCTTCTCGGCCTTGCTGTGCAGCCAGCAGGCTGCCTGTGTGGACATTATCAAGGGCTTTTAGGGCTGCAGGGAGGGAGAAGAGGTCAGGGACGTTTCCCCCCCACCCCGTGGGGTCCTGTGGCCTCCACCTGAGATCACTGCTTCTGTCAAGGCGGCCCTCCCTGTACTCCTCTTCCCGGGTCCCAGCGACCACCCTTCTTCCAGCAGGGTTCTCTACACTCTGCTCCATGTTGGTAAATCATCCCCTTATTAAACCCTCCTCAGACAGTCCTAACTTGAGTGTCTCTCCTGTTTCCTGCTGAGACCCAGAGTGATGGGACTGCCTGCCCTGGATTTCCAGGGGTACCCCGGGTTGCAGAAATAAACCCGCCACTCCACCAGCAGGTCTGGCTCTGGTTTGGAGGCTTGGGCTGACCGATGCACTCCCCACATCCCCCTCCTACCTTGGGTCCCAGCCGAGGATGAGGCCATGCTCCGCTGGCCTTCTGTCTGCTGCAGCCCACTGGCCAGCCTTCCAGGGTTCCGAGTCTTAGTGGTTCAGGCCAGAGCCTCATTCCCCAGGGCAGTCCTCCTTTATGACTTCACCCACTGAAGTCACCAGGGAGACAATGCCGAATGTTCCACCCCAGAGTCTTGGCCTCTAGGAGGCAGGCCAGAGGACTCTCTGTCCACAGTGTAAATGAGGACGCCGCTGGCCCATGTCCTGCAGGGATGTAGAGGGCAGCCTCAGGGGCACTGGGTGCTCCCAGCACCATGGATGATGCTGCCGTCCTCAAGCGACGAGGCTACATCATGGGAATCTATTTGGGAGAGGGCTCGTATGCTAAAGTCAAATCTGCTTACTCTGAGCGCCTGAAGTTCAACGTGGCGGTCAAGATCATCGACCGCAAGAAAGCCCCCACAGACTTCCTGGAGAAATTCCTTCCCCGGGAAATTGAGATTCTGGCCATGCTAAACCACCGCTCCATCATCAAGACCTACGAGATCTTTGAGACCTCCGACGGCAAGGTCTACATCGTCATGGAGCTCGGGGTCCAGGGCGACCTCCTTGAGTTCATCAAGACCCGGGGGTCCCTGCAGGAAGACGATGCGCGCAAGAAGTTCCACCAGCTGTCCTCAGCCATCAAGTACTGCCACGACCTGGATGTTGTCCACCGAGACCTCAAGTGTGAGAACCTTCTCCTCGACAAAGATTTCAACATCAAGCTGTCTGACTTTGGCTTCTCCAAGCACTGCCGGCGGGATGACAGCGGCCGACTGACACTGAGCAAGACCTTCTGTGGGTCGGCGGCGTACGCGGCCCCCGAGGTGCTTCAGGGCATCCCCTACCAGCCCAAGGTGTATGACATCTGGAGCCTAGGCGTGATTCTCTACATCATGGTCTGCGGCTCCATGCCGTATGACGACTCCAACATCAAGAAGATGCTGCGCATCCAGAAGGAGCATCGCGTCAACTTCCCGCGCTCTAAGCACCTGACGGGCGAGTGCAAGGACCTCATCTACCGCATGCTGCAGCCGGACGTCAACCGGCGGCTGCACATCGATGAGATCCTCAGCCACTGCTGGGTGCAGCCCAAGGCCTGGGGCCTGTCCTCTGCAGCCATCAACAAGGAGGGGGAGAGCTCTCGGGCCACCGAGCACCCGTGGACTCCTGAGCCCAGCTCCGACAAGAAGTCTGCCACCAAGCTGGAGACCCGGGAAGAGGCCCGGCCCAAGGCCTGGGCGGAGACAAGACCCGAGGAGGAGGCACTGGCAGTGCAGGTGTCGAAGCAGTCAGAGGCCATGGGCCTCACCAGCAAGCAGCCCAGCAAGGAGATCAAGGAAGGGGCCCCCCAGCAGCCTTCAGAGACACACATCTAGTCAGGTCTCGCGGCCCAGGGAGCCGGCAGAAAATGAGTTAGAGTTCATGGCCTCAAGCCTGAGCTCCAAAGAAGCCAAGGGACAAGCCGAGAAGGAAGACAGTCCCAGATGAGCCGCTATTTTCGTCAGTTTCTTCCCCCTCCCTTTGACCTTGGTAACTCATGTGGCTAAAGAAGCAATAAATCGCTATATTACTGCAGACCCCGAGGTCGGTGTCTTTGCCCTGCGGGCTTTGGTCGCCCAGGGAGAGGATCCTGCACTCCCCCCGCCCCAACTCTCAGACCGCGCTGCGCTTCACCTCCCGCTTGGGAAAACACAGCCCTGTGTGCCCAGCCCTGACCATGACCTCAGGCCCTGGACCGGAGCAAAGCTAAGTAAGGAAGACATTGCTTCAAGAGGGAGGCCCATGAGTGTGATGCTGGTCTGGAGAGGAGCACGAAGAGCAGGTGGCTGCGGGCAGAGGAGGGCTGGGAGGCGGGGGCCTTCCCCACGGGGCCTGGGTCCTCAACAGCCCCACAAGGCTGCCGGTGGGGAGAACCTGTAGAGGCAGGCAGACCAGCCTCCCTCGAGCCCCTCCCCGTGGGCAGCTCTTTCTGCTCTGGCTCCAGGGTCCCCCATGTCCTGCCAGCACCCAGTTCCCGACAGCGCCCTGAGTCATGCCGCCTCATGGGCATCCCCTGGCAGCAGGGGCCCTGCTACATGGCCAGCCCCTCTCCAGCCTGCATGTCCCGCAGTCACTGTGTGGTCTGAACACATCTTGTTCCCCTCTGGTCCCAGTCTCTCCCAGGGGTGATGCTCCTGCCAAAGCAGATAAGTGGACACTGGCGAGCAGGAGGGCACAGGCGTCCTCGCACGCGTGCCCGGCCTGCGGCCATGATATCTGCAGAGGGAGCAGGCCCGCGTGCGCATCGCCGGCTGCTGGGCACTGCGGGGCCCGCCGTGCCAGTTCTCACGCTGTCCTCACCCTGGCTATGCCACGGCAGCTGCTTTCTCCTCCTGATCTGCACGTGCGCCTGACCACCTCGCATGGACCTGTGGGTTTAACACACCAAGAGAACAAGAGCCTTCAGGCTCGCCTCTCCTCCCGCCCCTGCTGGTGTCTTGGGAGACATGAGGTCCAGTGAGTGCCCCAGACGTGGCCTCTGCCTGACTCCTCCGTCTCCCCACAGCCACCTCCACACATCCTGTGTCCCCAGAGCTGTGCATCCCCATGTGTCAAGGCTCAGCCACCACCTAGGCCCCTGTCCTTGTTCTCCCATCGCCACCCACGGTGGCCAGAGCCCTCCTTCTGCACCCAGTCTGGCTCCCACTGCCTGCGGGAAGGATCCCCACACCTAGCCCTTGAGGTCCTCCCAGGTCTGGCCTCTTGGCCTCCCAGCCCCCTGCCATGTGCCATAGCCCTGCTTGTGGACGCATCCCTGCAGCCCTGCCCATCTCTCCAGGTTTGGCCAAGGGGCCACGGCCTCCGCACACAAAGCCTTCTGGGGGCTTCTGCCAGGGCAGGCCTATGAGTGCCCAGGGCCTAGGACAGAACTGCTGCAGAGTAGTCCCGGAGGACCCGGGAGCCCAGAGTCACACAGCTCGCCTAGCAGTAGAGTGGAATTCCAGAGCCCATGGGGCCAGCGGGGGTGGGGACGTCCCAGGAGGCTTGTGAACCTCCTCCGTCATCAGTGAGGTCATTGGGGCAGAGGGCAGCGCGATGCAAGGGGGCCTGGGAGCGACTCATTGCAGCCCAGCCCGGAGGCAAGCCTGGGCAGGAGGGACCTCAGGAAGGTGCACCTACTGTGTGCTTTACAGGTGGGGAGATGGCTCAGAGAGGGTGGGGCGACTGCCAGAAATCACACAGTGCGGAGCAGAGGCCCAGGTGCGTGATGCCGGGTGGCCTTAGATGCTGGGCTACTCCTGTGAGCTATTCCACTGCACATGGCCTGGGCTTAGACCCTTTCAGCCCCTTGATCCTGAAGCTTTAGGATCAAGACCCTCAATGTGGCCTCCGTGCTCCCTCCCGCCCCCGCATGCTGTCACCATGCATGACCTCACCACGCTGATGCGCTGACCATCACACGAACTGCAGTCCCCGTCCTCCTCCGTGTGGCCTGACCTCAGACCTCAGCCTTCCAGCCTCCCTGAGTCCAGCCCCAGCTCTCTGACCTCACAGCTCCATATATCTGTGTCACGGCCCAGCCGCAGGGCATTCATACTGTGGGTGACACTGAACCTCCCTGGCCTCCGGGCTCAAAAAAAGCAAGGTTCTGTTCATGTCATCCAGGGCCTGAGGCTGACCCTCGAATGCCATGGAGTGAAGAAATAGAGGCCAAAGCTCCGCGGGGGGCGTCCCAGGGTCTGCAGGTCTGGGACCCACAGGCCTGTAGCCAGGAGAACCCTGAGCCCCCATCCAGTCTAACATCCCCCCAACCCAGCGCACCAGCAGCCCCTGCCCCTGCGTGCACATCCTGGGCAGAGCCGCCCGCTCCACACCTGGCAGGTCCGCTGGCCTGATGCTGGCACATGCCTCCTCCATCCATGTCCCCCAAGAACCAAGGAGGCCACACTGTCCTGGGCAAGGGCGGGTGTGGAGGAGCAGAACCCACAACAAAGGGGAAAGCAGGCGGTGGGGACGGCCAAGAGGGCAGACGTGCAGGGTGCCCCCGACAGAGACCTGGGGGCAAGGGAGACAGGTGGGGATGGTGCCTGGCTTCTGGGGCCTGACCTGGGGGCCTCGCAGCTGGCCCCTCTGTGACACAAAGGAGTGAAGTTCTGGTCATTTCTACCAAATCCCCCAGGAGAAAGGCAGGCATCAGGCCAGTCACTCCTGCTGGCATCTGGACCCGGCTGCCCTGCGCTGAGATCTTCCACACAGACCTCCTGCCAGGGAGCTCTCCACGCTCCAGGTGTGTCCATGCGCTGTGCTCCGGCCAGGACAACACACCTGCCGGCACCTGGGGGAGCCCTGCTGATCCCCTGCATGCGGGTTCCACAGTCACTCCCACCCACCCACCCACAAACAGGACTTCCTCTCCCCCAACCCCCGGAGAACTGAGCACACACACGGCACGCCTCCTGTCCTGGCAACGCACTACAGAGGACAGACAAGTGGACAGCAGGGCTTGTGAAACACCCGAGGAGATGCTACAGGAGGCCCCGTTTCCCAAAGCAAGAACAAAAGGGTTTCCACGTTGTTTCCAGGGGCAAAGACAGTCTGAGATGCAAAGATGTGCCCTCCCAGGGTTCCAACAGCTCACAAAGGTCCCAGCGACATAATTCAGGATCCCCCCTCACCCAGGTGCTTGCTCTTCACTGTCAGTGCTAGGGGTGCTGCCGTCCCCCAAGACCCCTGGGACCGCAGCACCAAGGCTCCACCTGAGGCCCCGCCCATTCACTGGCCAACGCACCAGAACCCAGTCTCCCTCTGTTGCCGGTCCCCCTCCCCATGGGCCTGCCCGGTCCAGCCTCCCCGTGCCTGGCCACAGGCGCTAGCCTCTGCTCACCCCAAAGCCCCTTCCCTATGTGCTCTTCCAGGACCCATCTTAAAATGGGACTTGGGTTCTGGCTGCTCCTGCCCCGGGACTTGCAGCAGCTGTCCCCCCACCCTCTCCTCCACCTCCTCCTAACTCTGGGAATCAGCCATTCTCAGAACGGCCTTCCCTCCCCCACGCCCTTCCCTGCCTGGACCTATCACCACCACCACCCACCCCGGAACGTGCATCTGCCAGCCCACTGGGGACCGGGCCGCCGGGCTGGGCACTCACAGCCTCTGAGCTGCCCTCTGCCCCAAGCACGCCCTGCTCGCCGTCACAGCACTGACCCACCCCCACCCCACCCCCGCTACCTGGACAGCTGGTCTTGTCTCCCAGGTTTGGAACCACCACCAGCCCAGCCGGACCAGGGAAGTCCCTCCCCAGCACGGCAGGTTCCAAAGACACAGCCCCCGAGGGGGTGCTCATCACACCTCAAAGAAGGGTCAGGAAATTGGCCCTCGTGGGACAGAGGCCATTGCAGAGTCAGTCCCCACATCCAGGAGAGGGAAACGGGCGTGGGGCCCACACGCTGGCTGGACCTGGGCGGTCCCCTGGGCCTGACTCGGGACAGTGCAGCACAGCGAGGAGGAAGAGCAGTGAGCGTCACCACAGTCCTGGGCGCCAGCTTCCTTCCAGCAGGCAGGGAGCAGCACTCCTGCCAGGCCAGCCTGACGTCCAGGGCTCCAGCGCCTGTCCCCAGCCAGTCCCCACTCCGGGCAGCCTGGCTTTATGACTTCACAGGCTGAAGTCATGGGGGGGACAATGCTGGGTGTTCCACACCTCCAAGTGCAGGCCCAGACCGGCCAGACGGCTTCCCACAGTGCAAACGAGGACAATGCCTGCTGGCCCAGGTGGGGAGGGGATGTAGAGGGCAGTGGCGCCAGACGCTTCTGGCACCATGGATGATGCCGCAGTCCTAAGGAAGAAGGGTTACATCGTGGGCATCAACCTGGGCAAGGGCTCATACGCAAAAGTCAAATCCGCCTACTCCGAGCGCCTCAAGTTCAACGTGGCCGTCAAGATCATCGACCGCAAGAAGACGCCCATGGACTTTGTGGAGAGATTTCTTCCCCGGGAGATGGACATCCTGGCGACTGTCAATCACCGCTCCATCATCAAGACCTACGAGATCTTTGAGACCTGCGACGGCCGTATCTACATCATCATGGAGCTCGGAGTTCAGGGCGACCTACTCGAGTTCATCAAGTGCCGGGGGGCCCTGCACGAGGACGTGGCACGCAAGATGTTCTGGCAGCTGTCCTCAGCCGTCAAGTACTGCCACAACCTGGACGTCGTCCACCGAGACCTCAAGTGTGAGAACCTTCTCCTTGACAAGGACTTCAACATCAAGCTGTCAGACTTCGGCTTCTCCAAGCGCTGCCTGCGGGACAGCAGTGGGCGCATCCTCCTCAGCAAGACCTTCTGTGGGTCGGCGGCATACGCGGCCCCCGAGGTGTTGCAGGGCATCCCCTACCAGCCCAAGGTGTATGACATCTGGAGCCTGGGCGTGATCCTCTACATCATGGTCTGTGGCTCCATGCCCTATGATGACTCGGACATCAAGAAGATGCTGCGCATCCAGAAGGAGCATCGCGTCAACTTCCCGCGCTCCAAGAACCTGACAGGCGAGTGCAAGGACCTTATCTACCGCATCCTGCAGCCGGACGTCAACCGGCGGCTGCACATCGACGAGATCCTCAGCCACTCATGGCTGCAGTCCCCCAAGCCCAAAGTCGTGTCTTTGGCCTCCTTCAAGAGGGAGGGTGAAGGCAAGTGCCAGGCTGAATGCAAACTGGACACCCAGTCGGGCTCGCGGCCCGAGCACTGGCCTGAGCACCAGCCCGACCACAAGCTGGGGGCCAAGACCCAGCACCAGCTGCTGGTGGTGCCCGAGAACGTGGACAGGATGGAGGACCGGCTGGCTGAGACCTCCAGGGCGAAGGACCATCACTTCACGTCTCCGGAGCCGAGGTGGGGAAGGCGAGCACCTAGCGGTGCGGAGGGCCTGGGGGGCATGGCGCGGTGAGCACCCCGTAAGCTAAGTAGGAGGTAGAAGCTGAAGAAGGCACAGGTGCAAGAACGAGTAAAATCCGTCAATTAAACCATTATTTTGATTACGTTCTATTAGCTTTCTTCCACTTAGTAGCAAAGACGTTAAATCCTGACCACCAAATAAACCACAGAGTGTATGCAGCAGAGAGGCCCGCGAGGAGTCATTTTCTCTAGGACTCAGCACTCCCCTCCCTGGGGCGCAGGGGATCTGGAGTGGGGGCCAGGCCTCACGGGCAAGGACTCCGCAGCCGCCCGCCTGCCAGGCCCCCACGTGCCTCCCCACCCTGCCCAGCCCCCACTCAGGCAGCCCTTCCTCAACACCCCCCTCTCCCTTCATTCCCGCAGTTGGGATGGGAGACCCCGAAGCCGAGAACTTCCAGTGGCATTCCCCCTGCCCCTATCCCCACCAAGCAGCCCTCATGCTTTATCAGCCATCACCCCCATCCCCGCCAGGTGGTCAGCACCTGGTCTTCTGTGGCCTTGCCTGGACAGTGCCCCACATCTCGTTCACACCCACCCAGACCTCCGCCCCCTACTTGCTGGGGGATCCCTCAGGGCCAAACCCAGCCTTCTCTATGGAGAACAAAGCACCCAAAGCGGCCCTTTCCTGACCCTGGACGGTCCCAGCACCGCCCCCTTGGTGGGGCACAGGGCAGTCAGGACGGTCCCAGCACCGCCCCCTTGGTGGGGCACAGGGCACAGTCAGGACTTGGCTCCCAGGAACTTGCAGGACTTCCCTGAGGAGGAGCGCAGGCCAGCTGGTGCCCAGGCAGCCTCCAGGGAGCATGAGGATGGCCCACTGCAGGGTGCGTGTGCTCAAAGCGCGAGGGGTTCCCATCTGAGCAGACCCCAGGCTGCCTCTCTGAGCACAACCCGACCCCACCTGAGGCCTAAAGAGCCTGTCTGGGAGCCAGCCCACCTCCCTGTGAGGAGCTGGCCCCAAGACTTCTGGGGTCAGGCACCAACACCCTCAGGCCCGGAGGCAGGTACCCGCCCGTGGTGCCCACGGCGCTCTCGGGTCCAAGTGGGGCCCAGCCCCACTGCTTGTGACACTGTGGCCCAGGTTACTGTTACATGGGGGTCTCACTGGTGGGGTGACAACGGGGTGAGGCCGGCAACCCAGCAGCACGTGGCAGGCAGGGCCTGAAGCCCCGAGCAGAGGGAGGGAGGGGACATGGGGACGGCCCTGCCCACCTGAGCTGGAAGCCAGGTGCTTGGGAGGTGATGGCTGAGGCCACTGGGAAGGCGCCGCCCACGGGAGCAGCCTCACATGCAGGACCCGTGCAGCTGCATCACTAGCACACCACGCAGGTCAGGCCTGGCCAGGGAGGCTGTGGACCTGGGCCCAGAGCCCGGGTGAACCTGGCGGCAGGGGGACCAGGGACCAGCTCTCCATGTAGGAAAACCTGGGGCACAACTGCCAAGGGCTCTGCCCTCCCCAAGGGCGGACCAAAGGGCTGTGAGCTCAGCTCAGAGGCAGGTCCCCAGCCCTGAAGGCACCACCGGAAGCAACGCAGGCAGCAGCAAGAAAGGCTGGACACCCCAACCCTCCGAGGGTCACCACCAGCAGCCTCCTCCTGGGAGGTCCACAGTCCTGAGTGCAGGATGCAGGTGTGATGCAGGCATGAGGGTGACCCCAGGGTGCACAGGCCACAGGGTGGAGAGGCAGCCCCGCTGAGCTGTAGGTACTCTTTAATGAGGATTAAATACGAACAGGTTGGGGTTTGATAGAAAAGCATGTCAGCAAGGCCCTGGGATGCTCCCCAGGCCACAGGGCAGGTCCTGTGCCAGCCCAGCACCTGTCTCCTGGGTCTCCTGGGATGCTCGCTGCTTCGGGCTCAGGCCTGGGTCCCCAGAAAGCCATAGTCCTCTCCTGGGCAGAGAGCTGCCCTGAGGGCTCCATGAAGCTCCCGCGGGCCCAGCCCAGGACGGACTAGAAGAAGTCCGAGGCTTTGCGCCGGGCGGGGAGCTGCAGCAAGTTGTCCGTGATGCAGGCCGGATCCTGGCTGAGGGGTGTGTGTGTGGCGGAGCCAGGAGCCGGTGTGCTCGTTGGGGTCTGGGGCCCGCCGGCTGGGGTCTTGAGGTGGGTAGAGCGTGCTGGGGACGGTGTGTAGCTGGCACGCAGGGCCCGGTCTGTGTACTTGCTGGCCGTCCTGCTCACGAGGCGCTGCAGGGCTGGGGACATGGCTGGGCTCAGGCCTTTGGGGGTGAGGCTGCAGCGGAAGGACGGGGTGGGTGAGAGGCAGGATTAGGCCCGACCGGGCTCCCCCTGCAGCAGGGTCTCCCTTGGCCTCACAGGAAGGCTCCCGGGAGATGCGTGATCATTCTGGGTGGGAACCTGGATGGCCTGGCCCAGACAGTGAGCCCGAGCCTGCAGTCGAGGGGTGTGGCTCCCTCGGCTGAGGGGCTGCAGTGGACCCCAACCCTCTCCGAGGGCAGTGATAACACCGACTCCACAGGGTGGACAGGAGCTCAGTGGGGACGACGGGCCTAAAGGCGCCCCGCAGGTACGCGGGAGGAGGAGGCTCTGCACAAGGCGGAGAGGGCACCGCTCCGGCCAGAGGGACGGCCACAGGCCCCGGCCCTGAGAGCACCCACTGCAGGGGCCGGGCCACCCTCACCTGGCTAGGTTCTCCGTCGCCCTCCGCAAGGCCTCCTGCTTCTTGGCCCGGTTCTTGGCGGCAGCCTCATTGGCCATCTTCAGCCCCAGACGCTCCCTGCGGCCCGGCTCCAGGATCTAAAAGACAGCAGGCGTGGGGGGGGCTGGGCCACTACCCAGCCAGGGAGTCCTTGCCGCGGAGGCGCCGGCCTCTTCCCGTGGCCCCTGTGGTTCCAACAGCCCACCATCACTGCCCCTGAAAGCCCCCAGCCAGCCTGAGCTGCCCACCCGTCCAAGGCCCGCCTGGGTTCTTCATGAAGCCGGCACTGCCCGGTCAGGCACCTGTGACCCCCTTCCAGGAAAAGGGCCTGTTTCAATATGCTTTCGTCTGACTGCCAGGGTGTACCAGCCTCTGCGTTTCCATAGAGAACTTCAAGAAATGTATCGTGGGCCTGTCTTTCTGTTTGTTTGTTTTAAAGATTTATTTATTTAACTTTATTTTCTTTTTGGTTGCGTCAGGTCCTAGTTGTGGCACACGGGATCTTCGTTGAGGCATGGGGGATCTTCATTGTGGCACACGGGCTTCTCTCTAGTTGTGGCATGCGGGTTTTTCTCTTCTCTAGTTGTGGCGTGCAGGCTGCAGAGTGCGTGGGCTCTGTAGTTTGCAGCACGCGGGCTCTCTGGTTGAGGTGCGTGAGCTCAGTAGTTGTGGTGTGTGGGCTTAGTTGCCCCGCAGCATGTGGGATCCCAGTTCCCCGGCCAGGGATCTAACCCGCGCCCCCCGCATTGTAAGGCATACTCTCCACCGCTGGACCACCAGGGAAGTCCCTGGGCCTGTCTTTCTATTGGTTTTTTGTTTCCTTTCTCACTTGCAGGAGTTTCATCTATGTTGGCTACGTTAACGTACACCGTTCAGATTTCTCTTCAGTTATCTGCTTATAGTTTTACTTTTGACGTTTTCCACTGTACTCGGGGTTGTCATCTTCCCGTAGCGCGATCCAGCCCTGACTCCCTTCGTGATTTCTCCCTTTGCCGTCGTGTTTAGAAAGCCTTTCTGCCTCAACGTCACATTAAACGTCGACCGGTATGTTATTCTGAGGTTTAACATTTGCTGTTTTAACATTCAACTTTTCCATCTTTCCGGAACTCATCCTGCTGTGTACACTGAGGGCCTGGCTTCTTACCCTAGCTCCACACACTCAGCACGGTGCCCCAAATCCTGCCTGGGCGCTGGGACCAGGCTCAGGCCTGACCCACCTGCCAAGGGTGGCTCACTTCAACGCCTAACGGCACACATCCCCCTACAAGTTTTTCTCGGCTGTCGCCGCATCCCAGGCTGAGAACCAAGGTGCCCAGGCCCTATGCACGCTGTCTGGCCGCGTGTCACCCCTGCACTGGGGAAGCACCCGCCCCTCGGCCACCAAGTTTCTGCCGCACAGGTCTGTGCTTTCTCTCCAAGCCAGTCGCTCCTATGATTGTATGTTTCTGTTCCTACAGTGACTGACACTTTTTCCTTTGCATTCCACATCGGTGCTGCCTGTGTTTAAGGAGACCCGTGACCCTGTCCCCTCTGCAGACCTATGTGAATTCCAAATTCCGTGCCCCATTCTTTGGGGTTTCAAAGCAGATGACGTGACCCTGCAGCCTTCAGCCTCTGTGGCACCACCCACCTCTGCCACCAGAAACGCCCCCCCCAGCACCCGACAGTACGCGCAAGGCTCTGGGGACCTCCCCCACTTCCCCCACAAACCACACCCATCACTCAGTTTCCCCACAAACTGTGTGCAGACCAGGGACCTGCCTTCCCAATGTCGCTCTGGGGCCCTACCTGCCTGCCAGTTCGCTGGCGCCTTCCTGGGCCACTCCATCCCTACAAACCACCTGCCACCCAACCCCCTCGCCTGCCTGCCTGGCCCACAAAAGGCCTTCCTCCTGGGCTCCAGGCCTTGTGAATCTCAACTCTGACTGCTTCTGACACCGGGCTGGGGGCGCCTGATCTGGTTCTCCCGTAACCAGAGGCCTCTCTCTGCAAGGACACAGCCCTCCTGAGGACACAGCCGCATCCCACGGACACTAGGATTCTGGGACCCTTCCCGCCCTCAGGCTGCAGCACAGCAGGAGTTCCTGGCCCACCTGAGACCGCCCCTCATCTCTAAACAGCCCCATCCTCCGGGCCTGCAGGCTCAGAGCGGCCCCAGCAGCTCCCTGCCTTGGTGCTTCAAACACCCCCGCCCCAGTCTCTCCCCCAACCCAGTCACCCGCCCACACCTGTCCTCAGTGCCCGGTCCTACGTGGAAGTGCAGTGCTTGCCCAGGTGTACAGCCCATCCGCTGTGCACAGAGCTATGGGTGCTCAGGAGGCCCCGCGTCCACCCGTGCTGCTCCCACCGTGACCCACCTTGAAGGCTGGCCCTGGTGTCCTGTCCACGTAGGGCGTTTCAGATCCTTCAACTCTCAAGGGCGTGTTCTCGACCTCCCCCCAGGTCATCAGTGGGGACTCGTTCACACCTGTGGATGGAGAGCCCACAGCCAGCTCAGGCCTGGGACCTGGATGCGGGTCACAGCTCACAAGCACCAAGGCCAGCAGCTGCCCTCTCTCCTTCCCAGGACCAGAACCCGGCACTTCTGACCTCTGGGAGGGAAACATCAAGGCCAGCCCATGCCCCTGCACCATGGGGTTTAGCCTGGGGTAGGGGGCTTCGCAGAGAAGCTGGGCTGGGTGAGTTAGACCCCCATCCTAGCACAGGGCCAGGGGGCCCCCGGAGGACAGTCACAGGACCCTGCTGCAGGGAGGAGACCCAGGGCCTTCCAGGGCTCCCAAACCTCCCAGGATCCTGGGAAAACTGTGGTGCCTCCACAGGCCCTTGCCATGGCGCAGCCACCAGTGTCACTGGACGCAGAGAGAGACAAGCGTGTGCCCAGGAGGCCACCCCAAGTCTCATGCGCCTGCTGTGATCTCTGGGCTTAGGTTTGTGAGCACCGCACACCTGCTGACGTGAGACCCAGAACTAGGAAAAACTACCCAAGACTGACAGGGACACCCAGCCCAGGCCAGTGGCACAAGGCGGGTGGCCTGAGGGAAGCGCACATGGCCCTGTAGGACCCCTCAGGACCGTCCTGCCCACCTGCAAGAGCCAGGCACGGCCCCTGGAGGCCCAGGTGCACCCAGTCTCCTGCAGACTGAGCTTGGCTTCCATATGCAGGATGCCTGCCCAGAGGCTTCCCTGGTGGCTCAATGATTAAGAATCCATCTGCCAACGCAGGGGACATGGGTTCAAGCCCTGGTCCGGGAAGATCCCACATGCCGTGGGGCAACTAAGCTTGTGCGCCACAACTACTGAGCCTGCGCTCTAGAGCCCGCAAGCCACAACTACTGAAGCCTGTGTGCCACTACTACTGAAGCCTGCGCACCTAGAGCCCACACTCCACAAGAGAAGCCACCGCAATGAGAAGCCCATGCACCGCAATAAAGAGTAGCCCCCACTCTCAGCAACTAGAAAAAACCCGCGTGCAGCAGCTAAGACCCAATGCAGCCAAAAATTAAATAAATGAATAAATAAATAAATAAATAAATTTTTAAAAAGGCCGCCTGCCCCACGCCCACTGGACTTACTGGCCTCCCCCCAGATCCCCTCTGCCTGCTCACCAGGCCAGTCTGTCCCGCTGAGCTCAGGGCGAGCCACAGGAACCACCCAGCTAGACCAGCTAGTCCAGCTGGCCCCACACGTCCCAGGTCAGGCCTGTCTGAGAGCCCAGCCACCCACAGCCCTGTTCGGCCCTGGCACAGATGGGACCCTGGGCCTGAGTCACATGAGGCACGGTGCAGACCCAGGGGAGTGCCAGGAGTGCCAGGCCAGATGGGCAGCCCACCTCCCCCAAGGCCGTCCTACCAGCGGGTGTGTGTCTCACCAGGGGCAGGAGAAGGCGTGGCAATGAATCCAAATCCGCCCACGCGAGGGGACTCCTGGGGGATAAGCTCTTTGCCATCCGGGCCCACCTTGCCCTGTTTGTGCTGGAGCAAGAGAAGAGGTGGTGTCAGGGGCCTAGGCCGTCCCCGCTGGCTAACGGGCAGAGGCTGCACACCCCCCTTCCTGGGTGCAGACCCAGGGGAAGCGAGGTGGACCCTGGCCCTTGCAAGGACCTTGAGGACCCATCAGAGCAGCAACCAAGCAAGGAAACACCTCCGCCTTCCATGCCGAGCCACACCTGACATGCGTCACCTTCAGGGGCTACTGACTTCAGGGCCCTGCGGGGGGCTATGCTAACTGGGGCAACTGTGCTCTGATGGCTCCCACAAGGCACCTGTAAAAGCCTCCAAAACAGGCCCCCCACCTCCCACCTCCTCAACGCCATGACGGCCGGAGTCACCGCCCTGCAGTAAATCCGGGCTCAGGAACCTCTGCTGTCCGCCACACCGAGCCCAGCCCACCCCACGGGAACTGGCACAGACCTGACCCACAGAACGTGTCTGACTGAAGCCTCCATGAATGGAGAAGAGACTCAGACCCCGCCACATTGGGACCCAGACACACCCCCACCGCCGAGCCCGGCTGAGCCCAAGGACAGTCCTAACGTATGGGGGTGGCCAGGGCCAGAAAGGCGAGGATGCTCATGCCACCCCGCTGGCCCGGCCTCTCACCTGGGCGTTGAGGGCAGCGGCCTGCTGCAGCTGGGACCTGCTGAGGGCCTGGCTAAAGGGGTCCCTGAGGAAGCGGGTGTTCTTATGCACCACCTGCCGTGGCTTCTTAAAGAGCTGCTCTTCGTCAGGGACGCCTGGCAGTGGGAGCAGAATCACCTCAGCGTCAGGGTGAGCAGGCCCCCTGCCCCTCGCTCAGGGCCTGAGGGAGAGGAGCTGGTTCCCCACGGAGCACAGCCTGAATTCAGCTGGGGGAGCCACACGACCGCGCAGACTCCGCAGGTGAACCTGCCTGCCCTGAAACGGACCGGGACCCCCAAAGGCCCAGAGTACAAGGGGCACAGTCACACACTCCCAAAAACCAATCCAAACCTCCAGCCCCAGCCTGCGCCCCCGCCCGGCCCGCCGCTCACCCTCTGGGTAGTACATGAGGGAGTTCTTGGCCTTGTACTTCCAGGTCTCCACACCAGCCTGGCCACTCTCCACAGCTTGGCACTCTGCCGACGGGAGCGCGAGATTATCCTTCTGCCTCTGCGTCATGGTGGGAGCGCGGGTCAGGGAGGACCCCCGGCCCTGGGCCCTGGCCCCGGGGACTCCCACCCCGAGTGGGTACCGCTGACCCTGCACCAGGGCACCTTCTCAAACTCCTCCTCGGCCTGGTAGAGCCATGCGTGGCGTGCCCGGCTCTTCTCCTTTGCCACCTCCATGATCTCCTGGAAGGAGGCGTTGTCCTCACTTGTGTACCGGCTCAGGAAGACGTCCAGGCTGGGCAGGGGTTCCCTTTCCTCCTCCTCTGTGGCCTCTCCTGTGCAGGGGTGTGGGCAGGTGACACGAAACCATCATGCAGTCACTCGGTCCCAGGAACCCTGTCTCTGGTCGTGGGTCTGTCTGTGAGAACCCACACTGCCAGACAACACCCCCTTGGGGGGAATCAACTCCCCCAGCTGCCCAGGGAGCCCCCAGGGGCCCTTCCCAGCTGCTGGATAGCAGTGAAGAGTGCACTCTGACTCAGGCCGGGAGGGGGCGTCGGGCGTTAGAGCAGCACGATCACAGGGGGTCCTCCCACACCAAAACAGTGCCTGTCCTGTAGGTCCTGCCTCCAAAACCCTGGACTGTCCCCCTGTCCCTTATCCTGACTCCCTCCCTTCTTGGTATCTGTGCTACAGGGGGATGACTGTCACCTAAGCCTCGTGACCTGCTAGCGGACCTGATGGCAAGGACCCTGTATTATCTAGCAGTGGGCGGGGAGGCACCTAACAGGCACCGGGCCACACCCCGGGCTGCCCTGGCCGCTGCCAGGGCAGCCCGCTGAGGCGGTGCAGCACTGCATACAGCAGTGCAGATGCAGTGAGGACGACAGGGGAGGGCCTCTACTCCACCCCCTACCACCTGCCAGGCAGCGTGCAAAGCACTGTGCCTAAAAGGTCAAGACGAGTGTCAGAAAGGTGGGCACTCAGATCCCGTCCCGCCACCAAAAGCTCTGGGACCTGCAGAGGTTACTGCCCTCCTGAGCCTCAGTCCCCTCGCCTGCAACCGTGAACTACGTGGTGCCTACGCTCAGGTTACTCAGGGGATTCCTGCATTTACCGAAAAATAAGGGGGATTCAAAGGAAAGGAATCTGCCAACAGTCTGTGATTCTCGAGCCACATCGCAACGGAGAACCACGCTCTGAGGACACACAGGACGCGCTGTGACTGGCAGGAGGCTGGGTTCTGGAGCAGAAAACGTCACACATGTGCTCGCACAGGGCACCAGTGCCAGTGGAGCACACTGTGGATGCGACGCTAGTAGAGAGCAGCTCATGGCCACCTACACACACACATGTCCACCCCTGATGAAGCACCGACTGAGAGGAGGCCCACGGCACACTGTTCACAGGGCCCAAGATGCTCCTTCTGGGGAAGGCTCCCCGGAAAAGTCAGGATGAATCTTTACACTCCAGTAAGCGTGTTGGAGACCTGGAGGCCCGGGCACACCCTAGGTGCAGGGCATGCAGACGGGAGCAAAAGGACCTGCTTTTGTGGAGGGAGAAACGGTAAACAAACAGAAACGCCTTTTAAACTGGCGTGTCCTCCAGCAAGAAAACAGAGCCGGGTGGCAAATCACAGAGAACAGGGTGAGGGACTGCGCTGGGAGGTCAGGGAAGGTTCCCTGACAGGCAGCATCTGAGCAGAGATCTGAAGGAAGAGAAGGAGCAGCCATGCAGTCACCCACAGGGGGCGACCAGCTCAGGAGAAGCAAGTGCAGAGGCCCTGAGGCATCTGAAGGAAGCAGTGAGGGAAGGAGCCCCCGCCCCAGGCTCATGACGCCCCCCCCCCCCCGGACAGAGGTTGGTACAGTGAGCAGGCCAGCAAGAGGGGAGGCGAGATTCCCACGCCACGGAGGAGGGCTGGAAGCTCAGATTACCCCCATGTTTGGGAGCTGAACCCAGATCTTCTGCCTCCTAGACCCCATGGGTTGCCCTTTAAGGAGAGACCCTCAGGGACAAGAAGGAGCCTTCCCCTGAACACCCCAGGGCCCCACAGACAAGGTCCCCAGGCAAACCCAACAGCGTGAGGGAAATGGGGCACTCACTCACCATCGCCGTCCTCCAGGCTGTGGCCCCGGCCTGGGGCCTTACTGCCCACCACCCCGGTGCCTGTGTGCACCTCAGGGGTTTCAAATGTGGCTGGAGTCACATCTGGGGGAAGAGAGGGGATGGGGATTGGAGGGAGCCTGAAGCAACAGTTCAGCGGGAGTCCCCTCCCACCCCCCCACAGGACTCCTCTTACAGGGCGGAGGGGGCTCTCGGGACATCTTGCCCAGGGCAGAGCCAAACTTGATGGCGATCTGGCGCATCCGTTCCAGGTCTCCATTCTCCTCGGCCTCCAGGTACTCCTTCTGTGCCTGCAGCTTCTCCACATCAGGAAAGAAGTCCCTCTGGATGACCGTCTGGAGGCCCTAAAGGCACGATCAGAACATAAGTCAGAGCTCCCATCTGCCTCTCCCCTGCCACTCAGCCCACAGGGTACGTGTGAGGCCCCCAACCTCTGTCCAAACCAAGAATCCCCAGAACTTGGGGGAACGTAGTGCTGTAATTTTTTTTTCTTTTTTGGCCACGCCGTGCTGCTTGTGGGATGTGGGACCTTAGTTACTCTATCAAGGATTGAACCCAGGCCCTTAGCAATGAGAGCGTGGAGTGCTAACCACTGGACCACCAGGGAACTCCCACTGGGTGAACTTTCAAAGCCTTCTCTCTCCCTCACTAACTGGTCAATTTCATTCTCCTTCACTGGCTCCACCTCCACACCAGCTGGACCAATGTGCGTGTTGCCACCTTCATTCCACCCATGATCTCCTATTTCCAGTCTGAATCCTTCACCGGGATGCCTTCAGCCAGTCATCCCACCACCAGCACTGGTGGAGATTCCCAGCTTGGCACCTCCAGCCAGACTTGCACCTGAGCTGCACTTCTGTACACCCAGCCGCCCATTAACGCCATCTACCTGCACATCCCAGGAGCTTCCCAAACTTAACCAACTTCCTCCCAGCCCCGTGCCAGCTCCTCCTACTTCAAGGGCGGTGGGATGCCTACCCGCTCAATGATGCTACCATAGTGGCAGCCCGTTTCCAGGACCCCCAGCCTTAACACTTGCCATTATCGCTCTCCAAGAAACCCTCTTTATCGCCATCCTCCCAAATTCCTACTTACCCTTTAATAGAACCTTGTTTCCCTCACACCCGCCACCCCCCAAGGCGTACAGACACATCCGCCCCTTCTGCTCCCTAACAGCAGGGACACCTCGCTCCACACTGTACCTGTTTGTCCCCCCGACTGTCCACATCCTGAGGGCAGAGACTCGGGCTGCTCCACCTTTGCGAGCGGACAAGAGCGTCGGTACCCAGGGAGCGACCCGGGGGGAGTGCGGGGTGGGGGAGCGCGGGGCAGGGACGTGGCCTGGAAATCGCTGGCGTCCACGCCGAGTCCTACCTCGATGTACTCCTCCTCGTCCAGGACCCGCTGCCTGCTCGTCAGAGCCCCGGCCTCTCCGGCGGCGCGCTTCCTCCGGGTCCCGGACGCCGCGGGCACCAGCACGGCCCGGACCGCAGCGCCAGGCGTCTCCATCACTATCCCAGCACCGCCCCGGCGGCGCAGGCGCGGCGCAGGCCGGGGGCGGGGCGCTCCAACTGCGCAGGCGCCTGAAACAGCCCTACCAATGGGATAGCCGCGCGTTTCGAAGGCCGGCCCGCGCTCCGTGTGACGTCGCCATGAGCCCTGAGCTTTATGGGAGTTGTAGTCTTCGTCCCGCCCTGCTCTGGTCTTTAGTATCTGGGCTGTGGGAGCCACGGGGCGCTGCGATAGGGGCTAGGGGCATGTTGCTCCCGCTAGTCGTGAAAAATTAAAGCACTACGGAATTGGAAGCCTTGGAATTCCAATTTCTCTCAAATAATCAATATACGCTTCTATGTTATTTAAAAAAATACGCTTCCAAAATTTTGGGTATATATGTTTCAAATTTTTTATTCAAAGTTTATGCAAGAAAAGAAATGTCTGGTGCCTAAGTGCCAGAGTTGGCTTCCCAGAAGGCTAATCCTCATTGAAATGGACAAGAAAATTGTCTAAGCATTTTTCACAAAAGATCATGTCTTCCCAAAAGGTTGTAAATTATGTCAAACAATTTCTGCCCCAGAACGATTCAGTACAATTCAGTGGGGACTCCATGGTATGATTCCTCCCCTTGTGGAGCTGACAGTTGAATGCAGAAGACAGACACTAACCAGATCAACCCACAAACAAGCATAACACAGCAGTGGGTAGGTGCAAAAAAAAAAGAATCCTACCTAGGGGGCATCCTACCCAGGGGGCATCTTACCTAGTGGGCATCCTACCCAGGCTACCTAGGTGGTAGCCTACCTAGGAGACAGCCTACCTAGGGGGCAGTCAGGGGAAGTTCCCCAGGAAGGAAGTGGTTTCAGATCCAAAGGATGAACAGGCATTGAACAGGTGGAGGGGGAGAGCATATGCAAAGTTCCAGTGGGAGGAGACCTTTGGATACACAAAGTGCAAGGAGCAGTGGGGTGGGAGCTGACGCCAGAGGGGCAGGGCCAGGCTGCACGGGGCTCGTGGGTCATGGGTCACGGGTCACGGCGAGGAGTTCTGTCTTTGTTCTGGGAGCAGTGGGAGCCCTGGGAGTGCTGTAGGCAGGGGAGAGGCATGTTCAGAGTTGCACCCTGACTTTTATGGAGAATGAATCACAGACGAACCGGAGTAGGTACAGGTGGACCAGTTGGAGGCAGCTGCAACGGTCAAGGTGAGAGATTACAGCGATTTTCATCAGGCTGGTGCAGTCGAAGCTGGGGAGAAGGCAGATTCTGGGAATGTTTGGGGAGGTAAAATCGACTTGCCGTTGGCCTGGGTTTGGTGAGGGAGAAGAGGGGTCAGGGCACCTGCCCCTAGCTCTCTGGCTCACGCACCGGGGATGCACAGGGAAACAGCCTGCCATGGACAAAGTGACCTAGAGGAGCCCTGGTCTTCCAGGTGGAGTCATAAAAGGGACAGCTGGACATAACTGCCTAGCACAGGGGAGAACCCTGGACTGGGATGTAAATGTGAGACGGAGATGGGACTCAAGCCTGAGGCTGGATGAGATAAACCAGGGTGAGAATGGATATGAGAGGGGAGAGTCTGGGCTTGGCCCAAGGACACCTGTGTTACAGGCAGCTGTGGGGCGAGCCTGCCCAAGATAGCTGGAGAGGAGGGAAAAGCCAGGAGGGCAGCATAACTACTGGTCCCTTGAAAGCAGAGCACTGATCACGGGTGCCCCACACCATGACGTAAAGCCACTCAGCCAACGAGGACGAGCTTTCTGGGACCAGGGGGATGAGGGTGTCCCAGCTGTGGGGAAGCTCCTCAGGCAGTCTGTGCCGTCTCCAGGGATACGGCCAGGATTCAGGAAAACGGGCTCTGTGACAACAGGAAGTGTGCATCCTGGAGGGTGAGCGAGAGCTGCTGTCCTGCCCAGGGACCCCTCGCGCTCTGTGTTCTCTGAGCTGACCTGCTTCAGAGAGTTCCACCCAGGAGCTGCCCTGGCTTCTGCACCTTTTGTGGAGGGACTGTGTCTCCTGCCAGATACCCACCTGCATCCCTCCAGGACCTGTGAGGAGGCAGAACAAAGTCCCCATGCCAGGTGAGGGGGGTGTTAGGTGCCTCGCACCCACCATACAGGCCAACTTGGGGAACTGAGGCCTTGTTTTCACGCTGTCCTTCTTGCTGGGGCCAGGATGATGGAGGGGACAGCATTTTCCAAGGCAGTGGAGGGGGGGATTCTCCCAATTGAACCTGGCCCCACCCCACAGGGTGGCAGAGATTGGCTGCTGTGAGGGAGGCAGACACTCCTGCATGGAAACCCCAGAGTGAGGAAACCAAGGACCCCCACCCAAGAAGCAGCTCCTAGAGTCCAGTGCAGGGTGCCGGGCCACGATCTGTGGGGCAGTCTGCTCTGCTGGGCCCACCCTGGCACAGGGACGGAGGACTCACCGGGCTGTGACAAGCCTGCCCCTCACTCCCTGGGAAGGAGAGGAGGGGCAGGTCCCGGCTGGGTGTGGAGTGGAGCCACGGAAGACTTCGAGTCTGGACTGCTTTCTCAGAGCTTGTAGTAGCTTGTTTATTTCTCAGTATCCACACAAGACTCACAAGATTGAGCAGCAGGAACGGGGCTTGGACATTACCTCACCCAGCCTTCTTATTCCGCGGGTCAGGACGCCCAGGCCCCTGGCACCAGCCCCAGGACGCAGAGACCCCACCCGCCCAGCCTCTGGAGGGTTCTAGGCCAGTCAAGGGGGCTGCGTCCCTGCTGAGGAGATGACTGAGGCCAGCAGGAAGTGGGCGGGGATGAGGACGCTGGGTGCCACTGTTGACAAGGGGTGGCTCCTGTCCTGGGGTGACTTGGTGCCTCCTGGGGTGTGGTGGGGGATTGAGAAAGTTGATCTGCTCTGTGCCCCGCACCCCACCCGCGAGTCTCCCCGGCCCTCCTGACCGCTTGCGCTTGGGAGGGAAGGCGCATGGAGCACGGAGCATCGGTGCGCTCTCCTTCCGCGGGGCGGGTGGCGCGGAGGACACACGCAGAGGGGCTCCCGCGTTGAGCTCCAGGACGCAGGCAACTGGGCAGACACCAGGTTAGAGGCTGGCGTCCTCTCCCAACTCCTATTAGGGTAGGTCTGTCCTCTCCCTGAGCCGGCCCCATAAGGTGCCACCGAGCCCAGGAGTAACTCTGCAGCCGTCAGCAGCTCTCCTTCGGGGGCTTCTTGGCTCCCGGCAGGAGCCTCGCGGACGCCGATGTGCGCTTCTGGTGTCGCCACTTGGCCCGGCGGTTCTTGAACCAGACCTGAGGAGAAGGAGGGGCGCTCAGGCAGGCCCAGCCCCGGACCCGCGTCCCGCGCGGTTCCCAAGTGCACCGGCCGGGGCTTCGGGACGGACGCGGGCTGCGGGGCCGGCCCCGCGCAGCGGCTGAGCCACCGCCCCTCATCCGCTCTTGATGGGGACCGGCGCTCGGGCCTCGGGACCGGGACCCCTTTCCCACCCGGAGCATTCTCCTCGTCCGCCCCTTCCCACCCCCGCCTCCGTCCGACGGCGCCCGGGACGCCCCTTCAACAGCTTCGCGCTCTTCCGAGTTCCCCAAATTCCGGAACAGAAACGCGCGCCTCATTTGTCTTGAGCGGGGGGTAGGGGGTTAAAACTAAGGAAAAGAAAACGAGCCCGACCTCTGCTCCAGCCCGCGCCCTTCCTCCCGCGCCATCCCCAGGCGCCGCTGCCAGGGACCCACCCGGCGCCCCTGCTTTTCCGGGGCCTGTGCGCCTCCGCCCGCCACGCGAGGCCGACTCTTCCAAGGCTGCAGGCACCCACCTCCACGCGCTCTTCGCGCAAGCGAATGCGGCCGGCCAGGCGCTCGCGAGTGCCCACGTCGGGGTACTGGTTTTGCACGAAGAGCGCTTCCAGCGCCTGCAGCTGCTCCTCGCTGAAGATGGTGCGGTGGCGCCGCGTGCGCCGCTGTGGACCAGGGCCGCCTGCGCCGGGCGGCGCCCCGGAGCCCCCGGTGGGTGTGGCCAAGGGCAAGGGCGCCGCGGGCCCCAGCCTCAGCGGCCACGGTAGTCGCGCGCCTGCGGGACGAGGGCTCGGTGAGGCGCGGGCCGGGGGCCGGGCTCCGCACCCCGCTGCGCCGCCCCGGGTCCCTCAGCTCCCGCGCCCACTCACCCAGGCCGGCAGCCGGCTCCGGGGACCCGCGGGGCGCCGCGCGGGGGCCGCAGCAGCAGCAGCAGCAGGCGCAGGGCACGGCCTCGGGCGCCTCAGGCTGCCGCGGCTCCGCGGGGCTCTGGCGGCCGGCGGGCGGCGGCGGGCGGGCGACCCGGGCCGGGGGGCTGCTCTCGGGTAGGCCGGAGAGGATGTGCTCGATGGAGAAAGGGCAGGGCCGCCCGGGACCCCTGCGGCCCGCCGCGCCCCGCGCCGCCGCCATTCCTCCCGCCCGCCGGCGCCGTCGCCGCGGGAATATATCCGTCGGGGGGGCGCGCCGTAATCCCCGAGCCGGGCGCCGCGTCCACGCGGGTTAATCCCGCCGCGCGGCCAGGAGCGTGCTAATCCCCGGCGGCGGCGGAGGCGGGCGGGAGCGGTTGCAGGAAGCCCTGCGCTGCAAGTCCATGCCCCCGACTCACAGGGCTGGCAGAGGCGCGCAGGGCCGCCTCCAGTGCCCGCCAGCCCCCGGTCCAACCCTGCGGCGTGGGCAAGGGCCCGAGGACGCCCGGACCACGGCAGACCCTGGGCGCGGGGCCGCCTCCTGGCCCAACTCCTGGGTGCCCTGGTCCTGTAGCCACCGCGACCAGGGCTGGTTCCTTGTCCCCTTCGGGGACCTACCAGGCGGAGGAGCAAGTCTGGAGAACACCCCCCCCCAAACTGCACAGTCTCCTGGCCCCCAAACTCCTGAGCTCCAGCCTCAAATGGGGCCCAATACCCTCGGCAACCCCGCGGTCCCACCGCACTTCGGCCCAAATTCCCCCGCCCCCTCCACACACATACTTAGGAGCCCGGGTCTCAACCTCGTGGAGGAAACGGGGGTGCGGGCGGGAAGCTATCTCTGCTCATCACCAAACCCGCAGCCCCACTGCCCTGGGCCCCATCGGAGGCCCCACTTACGTGCTCTGGGGAAACTTATCATCTGCTTTCCGGCACTTCCCAGCATCCCCCAAATCATCCCACGCCTCCCCACCCTCCTCACAGCCATTCTTCTCAGAAGCTGACTCCCGTGTCCACACCCCCACTCCTCAGCTCCGTCCACACCGTCCCTCCGGGTCATTCTGCCCAACCTTGTCGGTGACCTGCACTTTGCCAAATTCCGGGAAGACCATTTCGTCCTCATCTAAGCAGTGTCAGACAGCTGGCCAGGACTTCTGCTGAAGGCCTTCTCTGGACCTC
>NW_021703765.1:60833874-60879576 GCF_005190385.1 Monodon monoceros | reverse complement strand
GTCAGACAGCTGGCCAGGACTTCTGCTGAAGGCCTTCTCTGGACCTCTGAAAAGTTACTGTGTGGCTCACAGGACAGAGCAGCAGACAGCCTGGCTTCTGCCCCAGCTGTCACTTCCTGGCTGTGGGATAGGTTCCTTCACCACCACCGCCACCACCCCACCGTGCCTCAGTTTCCCAATCTATAAACTGGCATAATAACAGTGACCTAACTCTCAGGTGCTTGGAGGGCTCAACCAGTTACTGTGTGCGAGGTTAGAACCCCGCTGGGCAGGGGCCTCCATGAACGGCAGGTACCATTAGGGGGGCAACACACAGTCTCATGCTTCTCCTCCCACCTCACACACCCTTCCTCAAGCTCCCTTGCTGACTCCACTCTGGTGTCAGTGAGGACTCTGGACTTCAAGTGACAGAACCTGCGGACTCAACTGTCATAAGAGTCCTGACACCAGGACTGCCCAGGATCTGTTAATCTGGAAGCTCTGTGAAGGAGCCACCACATCTGTGAGTGGGCCACCTCATGGTCGCAAGATGGCTGCCACTGCCCCAGAGCTCCCATCTCTTCCTACGTGTCCCTTTGGGTGACCCTGGAAACCTCTCCCAGCCAACTTCCCTCGCAGAACCATGTGCTCACCATTAGATCAGAGAGGCACCTGGGGGCCGACTACCCATTGAAGTCAGTTCCTCAAGGATGGGGGCTACAGGGTCAGTGGTCATAAAGGCTGGGCCCTGGTTGCTCCTTTATCCCTCCCCATTTCTGAAGCTTCAGACACCACCTCTGTGCCAAGGACTCCCCAGCTGATACCACCAGCCTGACTTCTCCCTCTGCTCCATGTCCCATTTCAGCCACCAATGAACATCTCCCAGTCACCATGCCTGGGGCAGACTCAAGATCTCAAAATCCATCCCTTGCCTGGTATTCCCCACCTTGATAAATGGGGCGCCTACCCACCTATCCACCTTGGTAGATGCACCATCTCTCCACCTGTCCACCTTGATAAGCGGCCCACCGTGATGCATTTCAAAGATGTCAGCAAATACTTTGACACTCCTCCCTTCAGGAGGTGAAATCTAATCCCCTCTCCCTGAACGTGGGCTGGCTTAGTGACTCGCTTCTAACCACTAGGAGGCAGCAGAAGTGACACTGTGGTTTTTGAGGCCAGGTCCTACAGCTGGGTGACACAGTTTATCTCTCTCATCTTGGGATGCTTGTTCTCCGAGCTCAGCCACCACGCTGCGAGGAGGTGCCTGCAGCCACAAGGAGAGGACAGGCAGAGCAGTTCCCGCCAGCAGCTCCAGCTTAAGGACCAGCCAACAGCCAGTATGGAGCACCGCCAAGGGGTGAGTCAGCCTTCCGGTGGCTTCTGTCCCAGCCACCATCTACTGCAATCGCAGGAGACGGAAAGTGAGAACGGCGAGAGGCAACAATAGGAGGTGACTGTGGTGTCCTCAGCACTGAGTGTGAGGTGGCTGTCATGGGCTCTAGGTAACCAGACGGGTCCTGGTACTGGAATGCAATACTGCAGATACAAACCCTAAACCATGGGCACTGGCTTTGTGACCAGGCAGCGGGGGGAGTGGGAAGGAACCTGCTGAGACTGACGGTGGGTCTTAGGGAAGGTGAGGAGAATGTACTGGAAGATGGAGGGAAGGAAACCCTTGTTGTGGAGTGGCAAGAAGTTTAACAACATTGTCACCTGTCATAGAACAGGAAATAGGAAATGTACCTGGTGAGGCAGATGATGTAGCTACGGAGATGCCCAGCAGGGGTGTTGAAGGAGCTGCCTGGCTTCCTCTGGCTCCCTACAGAGGAAGGAGAAAGAGATGTTCAAAACAAAGCAGCCAGAGTTAGATTTACACCTACCGCATGTATCAGCAATTCCATCCCTGGGATTCACCCTGGAGAAATGAAAACTTGTGCTCACACAAGACGCTGCCCATGAATGTATAGAGCAGCTCTAATCACTATCGACAAAGCTTGGAAACAACTCAGACTCTCATCAGCTGGTGAATGGATGAACACGCCGGGGTCCGGGGTCCATGCACACCAGGGAGGAGCCCAGAGTGACAGCAACACGTGCAACAACAGGGATGGACCTCACACACATAGTATTTAGTAAACAACTTTCAAAAGGCTACATACTGTATGACTGCATGTATTGGACACTTTGAAAAAGGCAACATTGGAGTGATGGTGATGTAATCAGTGATTGTGGTGGGGGAGCACCCGAGGGAGTGGGGGTGGGTGCTGAGGGGAGGCTGGTTCCACTCTAGCCCAGGGGTTCTGGGGCCCCCTTTAGTGAGGTTGGGGTGCACAGCCTTCTCGGCCAAGGCAGCTCCCACCAGTGATGCTCCAGGGAAGGGGCAGCTGCAAGTCACCAGCTCACACCGCTGGGGCACTTCCTGCAGCCCTGCCACCCTCAGCCCACCCACTCTCACGTTAAGTGCACTGAAGTCAAACTCCCCAGGATTCTGGTTGGGCACATTTTCTGGATGTAAGTGGAAGGCTAGTGGGACAGGCTGCAGCTGCCATGGTCCCAAGGCTGTAACCTGGCACCATCCCCCTCTCCTTATCAGATATATAATGTACAAATATTTTCTCCGATTCTGTAGGTGGTTTCTCACTTTCTTGATAGTGTCTTTTGAAGCACAAGATGTCAAGATTTTGAATAAGTTGAATTGTTTTCTTTGGTTGCTTAAACTTCTGGTGTCATTTCTAAGAAGACATTGCCAAATCCAAGATCATGAAGATTAACCCTGATGTTTTACAGTTTTATAAACTATAAGTTTTCTAGTTTTAGCTCTTACATTGATGCATTTTGAGTTAATTTTTGTGTATGATGTTAGGTGAGGATCCAATGTCATTCTTTTGCATTTGGATATCCAGTTGTCCCAGTCCCATCTGTTGAAAAGATTATTCTTTTCCTCCTCGAATTGTTCCCCACCCTCCAGTTGCAAATCAATTGACCATAAATGTGAGGACTTACTCCTGGATTCTGAATTCTGCTCCATCGATCTATACATTTATCCTTACTGTCTTGATTACTGTAGCTTTGCAGTCAGTTTTGAGATTGGGAAGTGTGAGCTCTCTAACTTTGTTCTTTTTTTCAACATTGATTTGGCTATTCTGGTTCCCACAAACTTTCATGTGAATTTTAGGACCAGCTTATCAGTTTATTCGAAGAGACCAGCTGGAATTTTGATAGAGATTACATTGCATCTGTAGATCCATTTGGGGAGCACTGCCATGTTAACAACATTAACTCTTCCAATCCATGAACATAGGATGTCTTCCATTTATTGAGATCATCTATAATTTCTTTCAGTAATGTTTGTAATTTTCAGAGTACACATTTTTTACTTCTTTAATTTATTCTTCAGTATTTTGTTCTTTTTGATACTATTATAAATGGAATGGTTTTCTTAATTTCATTTTCAGATTGCTCACTGCAAGTGTATAGAAATACAATTGATTTTGTACATTGATCTTGTATCTTGCAACCTGCTGGATTTTATTAATGCTAATAGTTTTTTTGTGGATTCTAAAGGTTTTCTATATACAGGGTAATGTCATTTGTGAACAGAGATCTTTACTTTTTCCTTTACAACACTGGTGCCTTCTGCTTCATTTTCCTGTCTAAGTTCCCTGGCTAGAACCTCCAATAAATCACCGAACAGCAGTGGTGAGAGTGGGCACTCTCATGTTGTTCCTGCTCTTAGAGGGAAAGGATTCAGTCTTCATCATAATGTATCATGTTAGCTGTGGATTTTTTTTACAGATGCCCTTTATCAGGTGGAGGAAGTTCCCTTCTATTTCAAGTTTGTTGAGTGTTTTATCACAAAGAACTGTTGTACAATCCATCTATTTTTTTCAGGAGCTAGACTAATGAACTAAATCATGGGTTTGCTAGAGACCACCACCTGCATCCTTTAAGTCTTTAGCCATGACATTCAACTCTGCTATTCTTCCTAAGAGAAAGCATTTTTTTCATCTTGGTAGGGGGCAGTTCAGGAGCTCTCACTTACAAAATAGGTCTTACTCTAAAGATTAGAAACCACTGCGGAAGTTCTGCCAAATGTTACATATGTCTATTCCAATTATGCATTCAGAAACTGGAGAATAGCCAGTGGGTAGGTTAGGAGCCCCCCGGCGTCCCCTGTGAGATGGAGTTGGGTCAGTACTCCATTTATCGCCTGCCCTCTCTATATTCCCAATCCAACGGAGAGGCCATGATGGCACATTGGGTCCCAGGGACCAGTGTTAACATGGAGACTGTATCCAATGGCTCTGAGATGGCCTGGGTTTTCCTCTTCTCCAGCATAAAATTACCTGAGGAAAGGGACATACGTACCTTTGCAGAGGATTAGGGGCATCAAGCCTACAAACACTCTCCACAGTGTTGCCGGATCCTTCCTCACGGGAGGAGACTTCAGCAGACGAGGTCTGGGTCTGAGAACTGGCTGGAAATTGAGCAAGGGATCGTGACACTCCTTTGGGTCTGGTGATTTCAGTCTTTTGCTCTTCTATTATTTTATTTTTTAATGTGGTAAAAAATACATAGCATAGAATTGACCGTTTTAACCATGTTTAAGTGTACATTCACAATGTTGTAAGTCATCATCATTATCATCTCAAGAACTTTCCCATCATCCCAAACAGAAACCCTGTACCCATTAAACGCTAGCTCCCCATTTCCTCCTACCCTCAGCCCCTGACAACCAGGGGTTATGGCTGAGTACCATTGCATGTATACATCACTTTTAAAATCCATTCATCCGTCAGTGGACATTTGGGTTGTTCCTACCTTCTGACTGTTGTGCATAGTGCTGCTGTGAACATGGGTGTATAAGTATCCGCTCGAGTCCCTGCTTTCACTTATTTAGGGTAGATACTTAGGAATGGAATTGCTGGATCGCATGATAATTGTATGTTTAACTTTTGAGAAACTGCCAAACTGTTCTCCATAGCAGCAGTACCATCTTACATTCCCACCAGCAAAGCACAAGAATTCCAATCTCTCCACATCTTCACCACCATTTGTTATTTTCCCTTTAAAAAAAAAAAAAAATTTGTAGTCATCCTAATGGATGTGAAGTGGTAGCTTATGTTTTTGTTTTGTTTTGGTATTTTGGCAGCACGTGGGATGGTTCCCCAACCAGGGATCAAACCCGGGCCTCCGCAGTGAAAGTGCTGAATCCTAACCACTAGGCCACCAGGGAACTTCCCGGTAGCTTATGGTTTTGATTTACATTTCCTTAGTGACTAGTTATGTTGAGCATCTTTTCATGTGCCTATTGGCCCTTTGTAGAACATACTTTTTTGGGGGAAATACAATCCAAACTTGCTGATTTCATGTATTAATTTATAGACCTCAATTTGATTTTGTATATACTTTAAGGTTTTCTATGTAAATGACGATATCACATGAACATATTATCTGCTAGTGTTACTTCTTCATCTACAATCTTTATGGCTTTCATTCTTTTCTTCCTTTCTTTTTTTCGGCACAGCATGGCTTGCAGGATCTTGGTTCCCTGACCAGGGATTGAACGTGGGCCCCGGCAGTGAAAGTGCTGAGTCCTAAGCACTGGACCGCCAGGGAATTTCCAGGCTTTCATTTCTTTTTCTTGTGTTATTGAAATGTCTAGACCTCCAGTAGATCATTGAATAAAAATTGAGACATCAAACATCTTTGCCTTGCTTCCAGTCTTAGAGAGAAACAACTCAGTCTTTAAGCCCTAAGTATGATGATAGATGTAGGTCTTTCATAGATGCAGCAAAGGTTATATCTTTCATAGATGAAGGAAAACCCATCCCCTTGCTTTTCCCAGTTTCTCAAGGCTCATAGCCTGTTCCTCCATCTTCAAAGACGGCAACAGTAGGTCAGGTCTTTCTGACCATTGTATCATTCTGACCTCTTCTCCCCCGCTTCCACTTTTAAGGGCCCTCATGATTACATTGGACCCACCAGAAATAATCTCCTTATCTCAAGATGATAAACTTAATCACAATTGCAAAGTCTCTTTTGCTATGTAAGGTAACATATTCACAGATTCTGGGGCTCAGGATGTAGACATCTTCGAGGGGACCATTATTATGCCTAGCACAGTTTGATCCCTGGTCGGGGAACTAAGATCCCATATGCCACGCAGCATGGTCAAAACAAACAAACAAACAAAAACTAAAAAAAAAAACAACAAAAAAAAACCGGTATCTAGTAATTTAGATAAGCCTCAAAACATATTTAAAATGAGTGAGCAGAGTTACACTTCTCTTAATGGTAGAGTCACTTGCTTTGGACTAATCCTCCTATGGATAACAATGATAAACTCTGAACAATATATTTTTTAAAAAACTGAAAACACTGGATATGAACAGGTAGAAACTAGGAGGGTCAACACTTGTACCAACACTTAGGACCTCAACATCTCTTTTTGGGGGCACACAACAGAAGCACTGGGGGACTAACCATCCCAGTTGCACACTGAGAGCCCTGCTTCCTGGGAAACTGATGAACAGGGTGACACGGGTGAGGGGTGGAGTGTTAAGCGACAAGGCATTTGGGTCCTTGGAAACCCCCACGGAAGCACTGGGGCAGACACAGGCTGCTTCAGTTTTCAACTGTCTCGAGGAAGCAGGGACCAGCATTTTAGTCCCTATGCCGGTTAGTCCTTGTCTGCTGTGTAGGTGGCTCCATCACCCAGGGCAACATTCCAAGGTGGAGGCAGCTGTGCACCATTGGTCGCCAACACTCAGAGGCGCAGGATGGGTGAGCTGACCACTGAAGGGGTCCACGACACCATCCGCTGGTCCACACCCACCCGCTGGTCCTCCTTGGTGAACGGCCTGCCTTTCCACCTCGCCACCTAGGTAAACAACACCTAGAATTCCGTTCACCTTGGTAAATGCACACCTGTCCACCCAGGTAAGTGGCCCACCCACCCATGTGCCTCCATGACACCCACCTGCCCTCAGAGCTGCCCCAGCCTCAAACTGCATGCAGTGCTGGACACTCCCCTACTGCCACCCCCAAATCTCACCAGTTCTGCCACCCCCTCAGTGCCAATGCAGATGCCGGCCACCTCGGCCCCCACAATGGCCTTTCTACATACTCCTGGCTACTCTCCTGGCCTGAGACCCTCCCCAAAGTGAGCCTGCTGTGGTGGCTCAGGTGCGCTCTGCATACAGATCCAATCACGGCACTCCCCTGCTCCAAACGCTCAGGATAAGAGGATCAGCCGCCTTATCTCCGTGCTCCCCCAGCCCCTGGACTCTGACACCTCTGTCCACCTGCCCCAGCTGGCCTCTGCCTCCTTCCTCCAGCTGCCCAGACTCTGGGTCAGCTCCGCCACTGCGCCCAGCTCGCAGCCAGCCCGGTGCTCTCAGCCCCATCCTGGGGTTCAGCGTGGCTTCTGCAGAGGGGCCTTCCCTGCGCACCCCACCTGCCCGCCGCCAGGGGTCTCAGGCCCCCTCCCCCTGCACACGCTCCCTCCACAATCCCAGTCGCTCCCGGCTGCCCTCCCTTCTGTTTCTCCGACTAAAGAGCGGACCCAGATGCTTCCAGGACTGGTCAAAGCTGGTCAGTGCCAAGAGACAGGGGCAGATGGGGGGCAGGAACTCCGGGGGGTGAGGAGGGGGCAGAGGAGCATCAGGGGCCAAGGGAATGGATCTGCAGGTAAGTCCTGAGGAACCACGGGCTTTGGACAGTCAGAGGCCGGAGCACAAGGTAGGCCCAGCAAGGTCCAAGGCCGGTTTGGGGGTTAGGTCCCATCAAGTGCGGAGGTGAGGCCAGAGGGGAGGCGGGGAGCGTGGTCCCTCGGCAGCCAGGGTGGGGGCGGGGAGAGGTCCTGGGCGCAGCTCGGGGCTGGGGAAGGCGGACTCGGGATGAAGGTGGGAAGTGGCCCCAACCCTCCCTCTCCCCGCAGCGCCCACCCGGGCCCCCTTTCCTGCCCCCTCCCCGGCGGGACAGGCGAGGCCATCAGGATTCCCCTGATTGCTTTCTTTCAAGCCGGTGCCTTTCTCAGCAGCAAACGCCCGCTAATGCCTCCTTTATCACGGAATTAGGGGATTTAGGGCCCACAACACAAAGAGGCCCTCGATAGCAGCCGTAATCAAGGGCCAATCGGCCGATCTCGAGCGGGCCCGGGAAGAAAGCGAGCGCGGGGATTAGCGCGGCGGGGCCGAGATAGCATCGCGCGGCCGCGGGCTGAGGCCGCCGGGGAGGGCCGGCCGCGCCGCGGAGAAAGGCCGGCTTAGCCGCTCGGCGCCGGGGATTCTGAAACCATTAGCGGGGATTAGCACGAGGGCTAATCTGCTTTGGCCGCTCAATTGTCAGCGGGACGCGCACGCGGGGGACCCCTCGGTGGAGCGGCCGCTGGACCTCTGCAGTCCAGGCCCCGGGCTGGTCTCGGTTTTCCCAGCGGTGACTGGGCCAAGCCCAGTCCCGAGAACCAGAGGAAGGGATGAACCCTTCGGTCCCTCAGGCCAACGGGTTATGCGTGCACCTGGCCCAGCAGGTGTGAGTGGAGCCTGGGTCTTGGCTGCAGCCTCCACCTCTGCCAGCCTCTGCGGGAGGTCAGGGCACAGCCCCTGCCTGTCCTCAGGGACCCCTTCCCTTCTCCTGGCCGGCTCCTCCCCATCCTGTTCCCCTCTGCACTCCACGTCTGGCTCTGTTCATCCCTTGTGGACTTGATGCCGGCCTACCCACTGAGCAAGGCACACACCCCTCCCCATCCCACAAGGCCAGGAAGCAGGTCGCAGACCAAGAGGATGCTGTCCGAGGCCAGGGAGGAGCCACTCCTTGCAGACCCTCCATCGCTCCCTTGGAATCCCATCCCAGGGTGTGGACCCCTAAGCCGGCTGATGTGATGCCATCTGCGGCCTCCCCAACCGCTTATTTTCAGCTCCTCATTAGGTGGGGCAGGGTGAGGACTGTGCAGACCTGGGCCTCCATAGATCCCAGAGAGGTCCTCTGTCTCTGCCTGGGTTTTCCCATCCGAGAAGTGGGGCTGACTGAGAGGAGGAAAGGTCCTGGCAGGAGGCCCACTGACCAGGGGTGCCACCTGTGTTTACTGCTGCCTTCTGGAGGGACATGCCCCAGGCCCCACTCCTTCTCCTGCGTTGGTAATGACAGGCTCCGGGAGTGGGGGACTTAGAGGGGTGTGCATGCACCATATGGTTGCCCTGGGCGCCTCTTCCATGGGGATGTGCCATGGTCACCGTGCCTTACTTGAGTCCACGACTGGAAACAGGTGGCTGGGCTGGAGATGGCCAGGCAGGCCATCAGTGGAGGACTGGGCGGCGCCATCAGTGGAGAGGCTGGTGGACCTCCTGGTCCCATCCCGCGACCCTATGTCCTTTCCCGTGGCTGAGACTGGGGACTTTAGAGCAAAAAGCTGCACGGGGAGGAAGATACAGGGGTGAGCCTCAGGCAGGTGCATCAGCAGCGCCCGTGGCAGCGTCCAGCGTGGGCGTTGGACGTTGGGGAGGGTGGGCGATGGTGGCTGCGCCGGCCGAGCGCTGACTGTTGGAGGCTGCAGACAAGGTCGGGGCACAAGCGATCCGCTCCGAGGACCTGGGTCTGACGGCAGTGAGCAGGAGGGGCCTTCAGATTGCCGGCCGAGCGCATGCGCGGGCCTGCGCCGGCCGGGCGCGCAGTGACGCCATCAGCGCGCGCCGCACGAATTCCGGGCGTGAGCAGCGCCGCTCCCCCCAGCCTCGGTTCTCTCTCTGTGAGGCCAGGACCCGAGCTCCCTGCCGGCGTCGCGGGTTCCCGCCCCGGCGAGTTCGGTTCCTCCCTCACGAGCGGGTCCGGAAAACTTCCTGAGTGTCTCCGGATCTCCGGGGCTGGGAGCTGAGTCACCCAGAAGGTCTGCGGCCTTTAGCTGACGGCACGCGGGCACAGCTTCTCCCCGCGCCCCGGCCCCGGTCGCGGATGTTTCTTTACCTCCCCGATCACAGCCCTGGGTCGGGGGGTGTTCCCTCGGGCCGCGAGGATAGTGGGCTGGAGGCGGGGCTTCAGGGTGCGGTCAGCCTGGAGGGCCGCCAGGGACAGACAGGCCTGTTGGCCCGAGAGCTTGAGCCCTAGACCGCTTTTCAGCGGGGGGTTGGGCGGCAGGCCACTGCCGGCTGCTGAGCAAGGGCGCTGGGATGGCCCATCTCTGGAGGTCACTCGGGAGATGACAGTCCTGTGGCCAAGTAGGGCCACAGGGCCAGGCCCAGCCAATGGAGGAATAAGTGGGAGTGGCTGGCCAGGCCGAGGAAACAAAAGTGACAACAGTTGGGGAGTGTCAGGCGTCAGGGCCTAGACCAATCTGAGCAGAGGGGAGGTTACTCTTAGGGATATTCGCCAGATGGGCGTGGGAAGAGGAGAGCTACAAAGCCACACCAGGGGCCACCATGTTTTCCGTGGTTCACCCACTCTGTTGGCCTAGGCTACGTTTGTCCACGATCCTAGGTGTTCTCTGTGGTCCTCCCATTGTCCTTTTCGGCTAGTTCTCCACTGTGCCTGCATCTCTCTCCTTGGCTCTGTTGCCAGATCTTAAGGAGGCAGGAGATCCTCAGACCCCCCCCCCCCCCGATTCTGTGACTTATACAAAGGATCCTGGTCCAGGGAATCTGAGAACACGTAGGAAGTAGAATGTCAGTGAGGAAAATACTCTGGCATCCTCAGCTCAGATTGTGTTTGCTGTGAAGGCTGAGGGCACAACCCAAAAAACAGATTTCTCTTTGTTGGCTAAAAGGAGAGAGACCCATTTGTCAGGAGTGACTCTTTGTGTGTGTGTACTAAGCTCTGATTGCCATTCATCACCTACACAAGGACATGGAAAAACCAGAGGACGCTTGTGCAATAGTGGGTGAGGAGAGGCCTCAAGGAAGTGGGGGCGGGGGGCCCTGGAGAGCAGCTGCCTGAGGGCCTCTGTGATGGGGCTGGAGGTTGGCCAAGCCCTGTCCCAGGAGTGGCCACCACCTCACCCTTTGCTCCCTTGGCCTGTGTCTGAGGCCATTGTCCAGGGCACATTTTGTGATGATCCCAGGCTCAAGATGATGCCAGATGGTGAAGGCTGCCTGAGGCTGAGTGGCTTCCAGCTGGGCACAGAGGCTCTGGCTGTGGGCAGCATATGGTGACCTGGAGTCTCCACACTCAGCTCACATCTCTCCTCTGATATGCAGACCCAGTCACCTCCTGGGGCTCTCCCTGGCCTTGGCCTGTGTGTCCAGGTTGGTGGGGGATCACCCTGGAAGTTGATTCTTTTGCCTCCCGACTGCTCAAAGATCTGCCCACATCATTCTGCCCCTTTGCCCCAGTGCTGCAAAGGCAAGGTCCCCTGCCATCGGCCTCCTCCCTGCAGCCTTCAAGATCTTGGTTAAATGCAGCTGAGCTCCCTCCAGGCATCTGCCTGCCTCTCTAGCCACTCTCCACCTGCTCACTTCCCTCCAGCCTTGATGGTCTCTCAGCTCAGAGACCCCACCCCGCCTCAGGTCTCAGTTCCAGGAACTGAGGCTGCCCACTTATTCCAGCTACCTGTGAACAGGCGGGGCCAGGGTGGGGGACCAGTGGTCCACTGGGGCTGGTGGATTCTCCAGGCTCACAGCCCCAGGGGACACAGGCCCAGCTCAACCAACTTTTCTGGCTGGGCTACCTGCTGTCCACCTTGTGCTGTGTGGCACAAGAGAGGGGTCCCTCCCCTCCTGGGTACAGGTCCCCATGCCCTTCTTTCAGTTCAGAGTAGCCTGTCCCCTTCCTCCTCGTGAAAGGGGATGGAGACAGGACTTGGGGTGCAGTCAATGAGCAGACGCCATTCCTAGAGGTCAGAATTCCAGGACACTGAGTCCCCTCAGGGCCCAGCTCCTGGGCTCTGCCCGCTCTAGGAACTACCTGGGACCCTGGGGCACTGCCAGCAGTCTCCCGTGAGGGTTCACTCTGTGCAAAGCATTGTTCTAAGTGCCTTACAGACATTACATCATTCCAGCCTCATAGCCCACTGGAGTGGGTTCTTGTGTCACCTCACTTCACAGGTTGGGAAATGAAGATTAGGTGGCTTGCCTCAGCCTGTGAACAGGGAAGCTTTGCTGCTGGGCCCTTTCTCCTGCATCTCCTGTGAGCACTGAGGGCACACACACAGCCTGGTCCTTCAAAACCACATTCCCTTGCACCCTCAAGCCCACCCTCGGCCCCCAGATCTGCCCCAGACACCAGGTGCTGTGTGAGGTTGCTGGGGTGAGGAACTCTCTCCCAGAAGGAGGAGCTCCAGGAATGGGACCTGCTTGCTGGGAGTCTCCTGCGGGCAGGTTATTTCCCAGTCTGAGCTAAGCCCTTTGTGTGGCTTTTGCCCTGTAGTCCCTTGGACAGGAAGTTCCTTCGGCCCCTCACAGCCTGGGGCACTGGTTTATCCCATCCTGTTCACACCTCCTCCACCTGGCTTGTGGGTGGTGGTTCCCAGCCAGATCTGGGCCACAGGGACCCTCCAGTTCAGGGTTCTTTGGCCCCCATGCTGGGCTGGGCTCCCAGCTGTGCCTGGGTCCCGGGATAGGGGGTCTTCAGCAAGAGGGACACCTTCCTGAGGTTGAGCTGTGGGGTGAGGGCTCTAAGTGCCCACCCCTTCCTGCCCCAGGGCTGCTACCTCCCAGCCTAAGTGAAGGATTAAGAAAGGACCTCCTGGACTTCCCTGGTGGCACTGTGGTTAAGAATCCGCCTGCCAATGCAGGAGACACGGGTTCGAGCCCTGGTCCGGGAAGATCCCACATGCCGCGGAGCAACTAAGCCCGTGCGCCACAACTGGGCCTGCGCTCTAGAGCCCACGAGCCACAAGTACTGAGCCCGCGTGCCGCAACTACTGAAGCCTGTGCGCCTAGAGCCTGTGCTCCACAACAAGAGAAGCCACCGCAATGAGAAGCCCGTGCACTGCAACGAAGAGTAGCCCTGCTCCCTGCAACTGGAGAAAGCCCACACGCAGCAAAGAAGACCCAACGCAGCCAAAAAAAAAAAACCAAAGGACCTCATGCTCAGAGTCTCAGGGGACCAAAAATTGGTCACCCCAAACCAGTGCCCCTTGAGCAGACCATCACAGGGAAACCATGAGGGGGTAAGCTGGGCTGGGCCACAGGCTGCAGGACAGACAAGAGCCCGAGAGCACTGTCTCCAGGTGCAGCCACCAGCGTGGGGCAGCTCTCCTCTGCCCACTCAATGTTGCCTGCCAGGTGACCCTGCAGGATCTTGCCCCCAGGCCACAGGCAAGGCCTGGATGGAGGCCAGATGTTCCTTGGCCTGGCGTCAGGCCTCCCAAGGGGTTAACACTGTGGCCACAGCTCGCTTGCCCACCAGCCTGCCTGGCCCCAACAGTGTCCTCGGATGAGGAGTGGGCCTGCCCTTGGCAGAGGTGTGGCCACCACTGCCCACCCACAGATGGGCTGACACAGGGACAAGAGGCTGCAACAGGATCCAGTTTATTCTGCCTTGGAAGGGTGGTCCTGAGAGTGGCAGGTGCCACCCTGTCCTGGGCGGAGGGAGGGCCCAAGGGCTGGTTAAGGCCAGTGGCGGGAGAAGCGGGGAGTACGCAGCCCCTGGAATGCAGTGAGGCCAGGCTGAGGCCCGGAGGCAGCTGTGGTAGGCCGGGGTGATGCCCCTGCTGCCCAGGGTGGAAGGCACCGGGCTGGGACCAGGCCATGGCTACAGGGCCGTGACCCAGGCCGCACAGGCACCCCGGGAAGTGGGGCACAGGGTCACAGAACACGAAACATGAAACACAGGCATACAAGTAAGCACGTGGACAAGTGGGCACAGATTCACAGGCCAGAGGAACACCCGGTCTCAGCTGGACACATGGACACCACGGCGGTGTCATACAGACCACAAGGGACACATGGACCCGATGGCCACAGGGGACAGCCCTGGGCCATGGACTGTAAGGGACAGGAGAAGGGGACCTTTTGGCACGACTGCACTGGAATTGTGAGAAGGGGGCGCTGGGGGCAGCCCATGCGCAGACCCCGGGTCTCAGTCTGTCTTCCACACTTTGTTGAGCAGCTTCACCACCTCGTCGTAGATGACGAACACGATGGCCACGTCCAGGCACACCCGGCCCAGGCGGGGGACGGTGCCCTTGTAGAACCTGAGGGAAGAGGATGAAAAGAGGAAGCCAGCTTGTCTCGAAAGTGTGGGTGGGTCCAGAGATCCGAGGGAGGAGCAAGAGCAGAAAGAGCAGACTCCCTGGGGACAGGACAAAGGGAGGGCCTGGGGTGGGTGGACAGGAGGTGAGGTGTGGCCCAGGTGGAAGGCGGGGGGCCTGGGGTGGGGACGGCAGCCCTGCCCCTCCCCCACTCACGCCTTGGGCCCCTCGTTCCTCAGGATCTGCAGGCCGCAGTCCCACGTGTTGCGGTACTTGTGCGCCTCCAGGCCCTGCAGAACACCAGCAGCTGCGGGATTCAGCAGCCAGTCCCACCCCTTCCCGGCCCCGCCCAGGCCCCGCCCCCACCTGCATCCGGGTCTTGATCACGTCCAGAGGAGTGTTCCCGAAGACACTGGCTGCGCCCGCGATGGCTCCAAACACGCCAGTGATGAGCGGGTTCATGGGCTTGTCGGGGTTGTCCCCTGGATGGGCGTGAGGGCTGCGGTCAGAAGGGGACGGAGGACAAGGGCTGGGTTCCAGGCCTGGAGGTAGGGTCTTGGGGAACAGACGCACCTCGGTACCAGTTGCGCAAGGAGGTCATGACGAAGAATCGAATGGCCTGGTTGGATCCCTGCTTCAGCACGGTGGCCGTGAGGCCCTGGTACGTCCCCTTCAGCCCTGGGGCGGGCAGGCACTGCGGTCACACTGACGCCTCCAGGCCCCGGCCCGCAGGAGCGCCAAGGCAGGAAGGGGAGGTGCCAGCCCTTTCCAGCCGGACCCAGGTCCGTAACCCCACCTGAGGGTAAGGCTGAGTGGCTCACCTTGTTCCCGCACGATCTCCCTGACCCCGTGGAAGAATCCTCTGTATTTGGGGCTGGGGGAGGTCTGGTCATGGATGAACTTCACCTGAGAAAGAGGGAAACAAAGGCGCTGGCTCCCAAGGGTCAGGGCAAGGGCACACCTGGCCTCTGAAACACGTGGCCCCAGGAGCAAGAGGGCCGCCTTACCGAGGAGCCTCTGCCGTCACGTCTGCTGGTTTTTCCCCACAACTTAGGCAGCAAACACGTGTCACCTTATGGTTTGTGCTCGTAAGTTTTTTAAGACCTTGTCTTCCCACTGCCTCCAGAATAGAGTCCAGTCCACAGAAGGCTCTTCCAGCGGGCCTCCTGCTCCAGGCTCCCCAGGCAGACCCCTGCCCACCTTGATGGTCTCCACCGGGCACAAGACCACCACCCCGGCCCTCTCTCACGCCTGTCCCCTACCGAGACCTGCCCACCTTGATGGTCTCCATGGGGCACACGACCACCACGGCCTCGGCCACACCAGCACCCAGGCCGCACAGCAGCCCGCGCGTGCTGTCCAGCCGTCCCTGGGCGTCCCGCATGTGGTTGCTGAGAAACTCGAACATCCCGAACCTGGGGTGGGAGGCAGAGGCATGAGAGGGGCCGCCGCGGGGCCGGGACTCCCTCCCGCGGCCCCGGGGCCCCGAGCCCGCCTCACCTGACGGCCGCCTTCGGAATGGAGCCGTAGAGCAGGGAGCTGAGGCCGCGGTACAGGCCCAGGACGCCATGGTTGCGGACCGTCTGCCGCACGCAGTCCCCTGGGGGAGGGGGCGGTCAGCGACCCCACCCGCCGGCCTGCCCGCCCCCGCCGGCCGCCCCCACTCACCGATGCCCCGGTAGCGCGGTGGGTGCGAGCGCTCGTCCAGCTGTAGCTGCGTTTTCACATACTCGGTGGGAAAGGTGATGCAGATTTCGATGCCACCCGCCAGGCCGCCTGCGGGGAAGGACCGAGACCCGGACCGCGCTGAGACCCCTCCCCCTCCCTGCCGGCGTGCCCCTCCCCTGCCCCCGCCCGGACTTTGCCCGTCGCCCGGGAGCCGGGCCCACGCCCCTCCCGCGGTCCTGGCGAGGGACCCGGGGGGACACGCGGAGGGGCCCGGGCCCGCCCGGAAGCGCGGCAAAGCCGGTGTCCCGGACCCACCCGGAAACGCGGCGGGGTCGGGTGGGGGTCGGGGTCCGCGTGCGCGTGCCCCACCTGCCAGGATCGCCTTCCCCGGGTGCGTGAGCGCGGCCTTCCCAGGCGCTGGTGCGCCGGCCGCCAGAGCGCGGGGCGCGGGCATGGCGGGCGGGGTTCGGGGCCCGGCGGCGGCCTCGGGTCCGAGCTCCTGCGCTCGGTCTTGGCGGCGGCGGCGGCGCCGGTTATGGGCCGGGGCGGGTCGGCCGCGTCGCTCCGGGGCTCCGCCCTGCGTAGTCCGAGCCCGGCCCTGCCCCCGGGCCGCCCGGAGCCCGCGGGAAACTAAGGCCGGGTGGGCCGGCGGCCCAGCCAATGGCCGCGCGGGCCCGACTAGGCACCGCCCCTGGAGCCCCGCCCCCGGGGCGCGTGGGACCGCCCCCTCCCTACCGGGAGGGCGGGGCCGCCCCGCACCCAACGCGCTACAAGGCCGCCGCGGGATTCCAGGTTCCGGGCGGCGCACACGGTGGGGAGAAGACCCCTGACAAGCCCTGCTCACCGCCCTCCCCCCACAAGAGGCTCCGCAGCTCTTCTGGCCCCTCCCGCCCACGCCAGCACCGGCGGGGAAGCTCGGCCCGGATAAACAGACTTTCATTTAATGTGCGAGTTACACGTTCTGTCCAGCGGGTCCGCAAAGTGACCCGTTGGGTGGGGGCAGCTCTGCCAGCGCGGAGTGGACAGGGCGCCGTTCCCCTGCGCCTGGGAGTACTTGCGCTCGACTCCCCAAGAGTGCAGGCTCCAGCCAGAGGGCCCAGGGGTCGGAGTCCACCTCCTGCGCAGCGGCCGCAGCGGTTGCCTCGGGCAGTCAGTGGCCGCCCCAGGCCCCGGGCGGCTCAGAGGCTGCCATCACTGGGCTCCAGCAAAATAAATGACGTCAAGGCGTCCCGTCTCCCGTGGGTTCTCTGCGCTTCTGGGATGACGCGCTCCTTGGGGAGGTTAGTGACCCGTAGAGGGTGCTGCACCCGGCGCCCTCCCCGCGGAACCTGCACAAGGGAGCCGGCGGGGGATTCGGCAGGCCGGGCCTGCAGTGGGCCTGTTGTCTGCGTAGCGGCGGCCTGCGGAAGAAGAGGCCCAGGGTGAGGACTCCTGCTGCCCCCGAGTGGCCAGGGGTCCAAGGAGCAGGGTTCAGGCCAGCCCAGACCACACAGGGGCTGCAGGGATGGTGGGAGTTGCTGTTGTGGGGCCCCTGGAGGGCTGGCCAGGCTGTAACCTAGTCCCCACACAGACACCTACTTAGCTCAGTGGGCTGCGTCCATGCATGCCCATCAAAATATTAAGAAACAGACTGACATTAATGCTGGGTGGGCCTGAGTATGGAGGACACAGGTGTGGGAGGCCTGAGGCTCCGTGCTGCCTGCCCACAAACTTCAGGCCTGTGTCCCTCCTGCAGCCTCTGTGTAGAGGACACCAACCGCTCTGACTGCTCACGGCCAGGCCATCCAGGCAGCTTTCCAGTGCAGAGCAAGCGCAGGCTTGTTGCCTGGGGCCAGGCAGTGGGGGGGGTGGGGGGGCACACAGCAGTGTTTGTAGCTGGGCAGCCACCAGGCATGCAGATCTGGGAAGATGAGGCCATGCCAGTCCAGCAGTCCTGGAGCACTGACCTTTGTTCTCCCTGTCCATCCCACCCTGCCCGAAACCCAGCCAGGGAAGGGCAGGCAGTGTCAATCACTGCCCCACTCTCCTCCCCTCCCCAGGGGACTAGGGGCTACGGGCTGCCCCCTACCAAACAGGAGAGGGGCAGGTGCCACCATGTGCTCCTCTCACTGCCACAGTCTGTCTGGGGCATCCAGTCTGTCCACCTGCAAAGAGGAGGGAGTGCCGAGTGGCTGCCTGACAGGCTGCGTGCGGGCTGGGCCTGGGGTTGGTGGGGGGCTGGGCAGCAAGCACACAGCCTCCAGGAGAGTTAGAGCTGAGGCCGGGCACACAGGGCACCCACCATGACCTCTGTAACCAGGCAGAGATGGGGCGGGGGACCCTGGTGAACCCCAGCCTCCGCTGCAGCCCTGTGCCTTCAAGTGGGCACTTGGCTGCCAAGGCACCAGAGTGGTAGACAGTGACAGCAGTCCATGGGTGCAGCTGAGTCCTCTTCTGGACATGGGGACACTGCCAAGACAAGGCAGTGCTTCCTGCCTTCAGCTAGTCCAGGCTGCCCATCCCTCTTAAGGAGACCAGTCAACTGACACCTGGGACTCACCCCCCGCAACAGCCATCTGAGGACAAGCTGCCCCCCGCCCTTCCTCCAGGAATTCCCAGATGCTGCCCGTGCAGTGCTCACAGGCCTGTGCAGATACATGGACAGGGAGGAAAGAGGGTGAGGCGTAGCCATGGGGCTGCGGGGTGGCCACACTGTGTTCTCCAGACAAGAGCAACTGTGTGTCTGGGACTCCAAACAAGCACCTGGGTGAGAAGAAAGTCACGTACGTGTCCGGCACATACTCAGATCTGGGAGAGACCAGACCAGCTGGGACCAAGCAGAGACAGCCCTCCCCTCCCTCCATGAGACCAGGGCTGAGGAGAGGAGCCGGACAGTCTGAGCTGGGCCCATGGACTCCCCTGGGAGAGCCCAGGGGGTTGTTCCAGGAGGGTTGGCCCTCAAGCTTCCCGGATGAGTCAAGAGGCCCAGGGCCCGGTTTTCCACTCGGGAAGGGGCCCTGGCCTTCTTGTCCGGGCCCTCGGCCTCACAGCACTGTCCAGTCGGCCAGGCCCCCCACTGCCTGAGCAGCCCCCCTTGAACCCCCTCAGCTTGCCCAGACAAGCTCCTGTCCTGCCCTCCAGCCGTCTCTGCTTTAGTCTTCCCCATCAGTGATGACAACCCTCTGTTTCTGATGTTCAAGTGCCAAAGCAGTCATCCTTGGCTTCTGTCACTCCACACCCAATCCATGTGCACGTGGGGATGGCCGCCCTCTCACCCCGAAGGATCACTGATGGCCTCTCACTCGAGTCAGCACCACCCAAGGGCTCCCGGCTCCCACCCCTGAAGCCTGTTCTCAGCAGCAGGCCCCTCACCTCAGGTCCCAGGTCCCACTGCGAGTATGACCTGAGGCCTGACGACAGCCTGTGCCCCCCGCCCCTACCCCCAAGGCCCTTCTTTGAACATCTGGCACGTTTCTGCCTTTACCTGCCCTGGCCGCTGACACTCCCTTCAAATGTCCCCAAGACCAGGCCCCTGGATTCCTCTGGGCTCTGCTCAGGGCCACCTTCTCACTGAGCTGCCTTGATGGCCCTGCTGTGAAGCTCCATTGGCACCGTGGCCCCCGCACCTGCCCCACCCCCAAAACTCACCCCCTTCAAACACTGTGTCTGTCACCTGTCAACCTCACTGAATGTGAATTCAACCAAATAGGGTTTTTTCTGTTTTGCCCACTGATAACCATCACCTGGAATAATGCCCAGCACACAGTAGGTGCTCAAACATTTGCTGAACGGTGAGTGTTCTATTTGCCAGCCTCCGGGCTGCTTCAATACCCTCCACTGTTTGCTTTACAATTCATTTCGAGAACTTCTACGCAATAGGAAATCTCGTGTCACCGGACCTTGGTGGCAGGCAGCTTCACAGGCTCACAGGTCCCCGAGTCCTGGGACTCATTAAGCACCCCCAGGCTCCTGCCCCTCAGTTGTGGGGGGGCAGGGCTGGGGCTCAAGCTCCATGGGAAACACTGCTGAGCAGGGTCACATCTCCAGGCTGCCCTGACCGATCCCACCCCCGTGACCACAGCCCAAGGGAGGCCCAGGCACTGCACACCACGGCATCCGCCAGTGAACCACCCAGCAGCAAAGTGTAACTACAGCACCAGCACGAAGGCCCCACCGTTCCAAAGGTCTCCCGGGGTCCCCCTCCTGGACCGTTGCACAGCCTCTGTCCCTAAGGCCCCGTGGGTGTGGCTATGGCTCTGTCACCACCAGCCCACTGGTCTCAGCAAGTCACCCAAGGGTGGTCCCATGGGGACTGATAGGGCTTTTGAAGGTCCCAGGACACAAGAGAGGGGAGGGCACTTGGAAAACCCCAAATACCAGCTGGCAATGGGGCCCAGGATGTCTCATATGCCAGTTGGGGTTCATTTACAGAGGGGTCATCAGCCTACCATCTGGGTGACAACCGCCCCTTTGTCTGCAGTGCTTAAGCGCCAACGCCGGAACACCAGCACTGGGGCTTTCGCAGGTGGATTCTGAACAAGCGGAGACCTGGTGGGCTTCACGAAGCTGGGGGTGGGGGGATGTGGGGGCGCATCTAGCCCACAGGCCAGGCGGGTGTTGGAGAAGTGGGGTGAGGAGGACTCCCTGATCCTGCCAGGCCTGCTCAGGGGACGGGGGTGGGTTTGGGGTGCACCGAGGGTTTGATGGGGTCCCCAGGGCTGTCCGTGCAGGTGGCGCTGATGATTGCCTTAACCGTACTTGTGCTCCCGGCACGTACCGTGGGCACCCATGATGCCGATGTCAGGAAGTGAAGAAAGAGCCCCTTGTTCTTTATTTGGTTTTTTTTGAGAGTTCTGTTTTATTCAGTGGAAATTTTTAGGACTTCAAGCCCAGGAGGCAGCATCTCAAGTAACCCTGAGCGAACTGCTCTGAGGAGATGGGGGAGTCAGGATATATAGGAGTTTTGCAACAAAGGGCAGGTAGTCTGCACATCAAAAGATTACTGTTAATTAAAGGAAACCAGATATCTCAAGTTAAGCAATTTAGTGCTTTTCCATGTATGGGAAGATGCAAGAGTCTGGAGCCCCTTGTTCTTGAGCAGAAGAGGCTTCTGCTCCAAAGGGCTCTGGCGAGGCCGTCGGGCTGCAGGCCTCTCCAGGGCTGACCAGGAGGACCACCGCCAGCAGAGCCATCTTGGAGCTTTCCCACCTCCCCGCCTGTGGCATGCAGTACAAGTTTTCTTGGTGCAAGAGGCAGAAAACGCAGATAAAAGTAATCAGCACCCAGAGATGACTGGTTGCTACCCTGGGGCGTGATCTTGGCCCGTGTTTTCTGTGTGATGTGTCACCAGCAAACCCTGGACCCGCACACTCACACATACAGATGGGGTTGTGCTGTTTACCACTGAAACTGGAAACACCCTCTCCTGTAGCTCTGTCTGTTCATTCTGGACAGCAGGGTAGGTAGAGTCATGACATATATACTGTTTAATTAACGCCTTGCTACTGATTGGACATTTTACTTTTTTATTAAACAATGCTTCACACATTCATTGAAGCTAAACCATGTGCACATCTTTACAAACTTTTTCCCACTCACAGATGATTCTGATATTGTCAGAGAGCTTCGAGAATCTTCCTGCCAACCGACCACAGAAAACCAACAACGCCAACTGACACTGATTATGCCAATAAGGTGATACGATTTTAGAAAATACTTTAAGTTGGGATGCTACTTATAACACTGATAATTCCATGCTATTAGGACAATTTCTGGAGCTGATTAACCAACATGGAGCTCCCCTGGGCCTTTGCTTACAGGGTTCTCCTAGTCATCCCAGAGGACAAGGCAGGCTGAGGGTGTGGAGGTGACCAGGGTGGAAGCCAGGTGCGCATGAAACCAAGTTCCCCCACAACCCAGCTCCTCTGCCAAGTTTATTTTATTTATTTATTTTTAAGGAGTGTTTATTTATTTATTTATTTAGGGCTGTGTTGGGTCTTCGTTGCCACGTGCAGGCTTTCTCTAGTTGCGGTAAGCAGGGGCTACTCTTTGTTGTGTTGCGTGGGCTTCTCATTGCGGTGGCTTCTCTTGCTGTGGAGCACAGGCTCTAGGCGTGCAGGCTTCAGTAGTCGTGGCTCACGGGCTCTAGAGCACAGCCTCAGCAGTTGTGGTGCACGGGCTTAGCTGCTCCACGGCATGTGGGATCTTCCCGGACCAGGGATTGAACCCGTGTCCCCTGCATTGGCATGCGGATTCTTAACTACTGCACCACCAGGGAAGTCCCCTCTGCCGAGTTTATGATGAACCTCTCTGTCCAAAATGTTATTCCCTTTTCTTGTCCAACCTGTTCCCTCAAGACTGACACGTATCAAAGAAAAGGGGGAACTGAAAACGAGCACGACCCTGTGGGGCCCTCCCAGGCACAAAAGCCTTTCCGTGTCCCTGCTTCTTGTTTGTAGGAAAATGGCTTCAGCCTCCTAGACCTTCCCTGAGTTCCAAAGGGCAGATTCAATTATTGATACTAATTAGGGAGTGAGGGAATGCAGAAAGCAGCAACAGTGCAGCATGGGGCAGGGGCCCGGCTCCTCCTCATGGGAGGAACATAACAGTCTGACATATACCTCTGAGTGCTTCTCCAAGGAAGGACTAAAGCCCCCACCCAGGTGGAGGATGGTGACTTCAGGCTGAGCACAAGCAGTGGACCCCAGACGGGTTAGAACCATAAGACTGATGATTGAGATTCTGGGAACGCCACCCTGTTACCTCCCCACCAACCAATCAGAGGAAGGTCACACACCCTGCAGACTTCCCCCCAAATTTTACCTATAAAAACTCTTACCCAGGACTTCCCTGGTGGCGCAGTGGTTAAGAAATCGCCTGCCAATACAGGGGACACAGGTTTGAGCCCTGGTCCGGGAAGATCCCACATGCCATGGAGCAACTAAGCCCATGTGCCACAACTACTGAGCCTGCGAGCCACAGCTACTGAGCCCATGTGCCTAGAGCCTGTGCTCCACACAAGAGAAGCCACCGCAATGAGAAGCCTGCGCACCACAACAAAGAGTAGCCCCCACTTGCCACAACTAGAGAAAGCCCGCGTGCAGCAACAAAGACCCAACGCAGCCAAAAATAAATAAAAAAACAAAAACAAACAAACAAAACAACTCTTACCTGGGGGAGGGATGGATTGGGAGCTTGGGATTAGCAGATACAAACTACTATATATAAAATACATAAAAAACAAGGTCCTACTGTATAGCACAGGGAACTATATTCAATATCCTGTGATAAACTGTGATTAGTTCTCTGATCTAAACTCCCATGTTTCAGTTTGTTTGGCCTCACTGTGTGTCAGGCACATGAACTTGTGTTTGACAACAGGTGTGGTTGGGGACATTGTTGTACAGCACTCGGTGGCCTCAAACAACCCCTCCTCCTAACAGGGGTCTCCAACTTATAGACAATCAGGTCTACTGAGATCTTCTTAAATGGGACGCCCCCCAGAGTTGGTCTGAAGTTTCCAGGTGGAAGCAGTGTTTTCTGTTTCAAAGCAGGTGAGTATCTCGCTGATCACACAGCAGCCTGGGCCTGCAGAGCCCTGGAGGAAGGAGCGGCTCCAGCCTGGCCCCACTCCTGGTGTGTGACCCTCATGGCCCACCTGCTCCCACGGGAGGTGCAGGTGTGCTCTGTGCTGCAACCAGACCAGCCTTCTTCCCACTAGCAACCGCCAACCGGGGATCTTGTGCTGTGATTCCCCACCAGCTTCCTTCCCTGGTGGCTTCAGCTTCTACGTCCTCTGCTCCGAGGCCCTGGTGTCCCACCTCAGCAGCCACATCAGAGCTGCGCCTGGGGAATGGCCTCAGCAGACCCCAGCTACTGCCCCACCGCCCTCGCTCCCTCGGCGGTGCTGGCTCTCTGGCCTTGCGGAGAGCCATTCTCTGCCGAGTTCACACCAGGGGCGTGGGGTGAATCCTGATGCCTACCATCTGCCTTGAGCTCCGACGCCAGCCCTGGGGCTCCCCCACCAGCAGCCATGTCTGGTCTTGTCTGCTCCTCAGACCCAGCTGAGAACCTGGCCTCCCACTCCCTGAGGAAACGGTTTCAGCCAGAGGGGCCGCATGTGCTGGAGGCCCAGAGTCAAGTGTAGTCTAAGAAGTCTGAAGTCTTTTTTTTTAAGGCTGCACCATGGCGCTTGCAGGACCTAAGTTCCCTAACCAGGGATAGAACCTGTGCCCCCTGCAATGGAAGTGCAGAGCCTTAAGCACTGGACCTCCAGGGAAGTCCTGAAGAAGTTTGAACTCTTAATGAACCACTTTGTTTTTCTTGCATAATAGTTTATATACTAAAGTAAATATATATTAAGTGGTTTATAAAGAAAAACCAAAAAGTTACTCAGTAATTTTAAAAGCTTACTTGATCTTTTTTTTTTTTAATTTTTGTTGGAGTATAGTTGATTTACAATGTTGTGTTAGTTTCTGCTATACAGCAAAGTGATTCAGTTATACACATACATGTATCCAATCTTTTTTAGATTCTTTTCCCATATAGGTCTACTTGATCTTTTTTGGAATTTTCTGTTCTGTGCCAGATAATCCCAGTACCCACAGTCTGTCTGGGCAGGTCTAGCTCTTACTAACGGGGCCTCATTTCCTTACACATTTTGTCAGTGTTTTTACGACGAGCTCAGTTTTTCTTGGAATGGTATCTGTCAGAATTCTTTGAAGCCTTGATTGAAGGTAGGTTCTCCTTAAGAGGACTTGTGGGGCTTCCCTGGTGGCACAGTGGTTAAGAATCCACCTGCCAATGGAGGGGACACGGGTTTGAGCCCTGGTCCAGGAAGATCCCACATGCCACAGAGCAACTAAACCCGTGCGCCACAACTACTGAGCCTGCGCTCTAGAGCCCACGAGCCACAACTACTGAGCCCATGTGCCACAACTACTGAAGCCCGCATGCCTAGAGCCCGTGCTCCGCAACGAGAAGCCACTATAACGAGAAGCCCGCGCACCACAACGAAGACACAACACAGCCAAAAATAAATAAATATATAAATAAATTTATTTTAAAAAAAGAGGACTTGTGTTGGTCTCTGGCAGAGATTGGAAATTGTTTTAAAATTAAATTCCTTACTTGAGGTTTTTTTTAATACATGAATTTGTGCTACAACCATCTGAGGGCTGGCTTGCCAGGCCCAGTTTTGTCCTCTTAATCTAGCACCGTGGTTGCAAAGAGCTCTTTCTGTTCCTTTTCGCCCAGTCTCTCAACAGAGGGCTAGGCAAGGCTGGAACAGCCTTACTCATTCTTGCACTGACCGAGGACACTTTTGTCGGCCTGCTATGTCCTGTAGCGAGTGAGAGCCACAGCTCAGTTCAACAGGGTTGGGCAAAAGTCAATCATGTCCCTCTTCCTTCCCGGAGTTTTTTACCTCAGGCTTCTTTGCTTACTTGCCAGCCCACTGATTCACTTTGTATGTTTCACCCTACATTTTACTGATTCACTTTGTATGTTTCACCCTACATTTTATGTTTTTCTGGTGACAGGTTTGTGGGTGCCTCAGTCGGCTGCATGGACAAACCTAGGCTATTTTCGCCTGCACAGAAAACCACGCCTGTATGAGGCTGTCAGTCACAGGAAGGACCACAAGAATACAAAGGTCCCTGCGTGTCCAGGAAGTACCGTGCCCAGGGAGGTGACACAGAGCCAGGACCACCTTTCAGTGCTTTTTGTGCTAATATTTATAAAGGAGGTCGGCCAACAGCAGGACAGAATATCCTGGTCGCCTCAGGCCCCTTAATGCCGGCATCCTGTAATCAATCAGGGTTTATGATTCCATTAAAATATAATTTCACATTCTGTAATTTACTGAACAGCATCTCCAAGTTTAAACACACACACAGCCCTAACACAATACCACAGGCCTTGGAAGCCTTTCTGGACTACAAAATACACCTTTCAGTTAAATCTTGACAGCAGGATTTTGAACGCACCATAATCTGTTTAATCAAGACTTTAAAGTGAAGACAAATACTGGTGAGGCGGTGCGGAAGCACGCTGCCAACCCCCCCCCCCGCCCCGGGTTGCCATGTGGCCGCTTCTGCCCTGCCCGCCACTCCCCACTATGTCTCCAAGGGGTCCTTCCTGCCACAGGGTCCAATGTTTGTTCACCGTGATTTCCAGAATCTAACACGCGTGGGACATACCAGTCCTGACATGTGTTCGCTCCCTTGTTGGGGACTCGCGGGCAAAGAGAAGTCGGGAGGGTGGCTTCCCAGGAGGAGCGGGACTCAGGCTGCAGGACACAGGCATGTTCAAGTGAGGGGCGGCGGCAGTGGGAAGGGTTGGGCTGAAGGCTCAGGAGGGCATGGAAAGACCGGCCCCACCTGTAGAGGCTGGTGGGGGCAAGACAGGTTGTAAGGGAAGGTCTGGTGAGTTTGGGATCTGCTGTCGTGGCCAAGTTTCTGGGGCTTGTCGGAGGTGGGAGAGAAAGAGCAGCTGGCTCTGAGGAGGTCTGACCGCTGACGTTCAGCCCCGGCTGTGGACGTGAGCGGCTTCAGGGGAGCCCACTCTGTAAGAGGCCACCTGTACTCCGGGTGCTCTGAGACACGGGGCCTCCCCGAGGCGTCTCTAATGATCCGATAGGACCGCTGGGGGATGGAGGGGGCAGCACGGAGGTAAGCACAGGGGGCACCGGACTGGGAGGGGGACGGTGGCATAGAGGGTGCCCACCGGGGTAGATTCCTTCTCGCCATCCTGCCATCTGTCACTTCCTGAACCCTCACAGCATTTGAAATACACACTGGCTGTTCTGAGGGCAAAAATGAATTTCTACCGTCTGAGTGGACACTGGGTGCCCAACCCAAGGTCAGCTCAGGAAACTGCTTCCCTTAAGGGGACCTTCCGTAGTGAGCTTCCACTGCAGACCTGAAGCATCGGCCGCCCCCAAAGCACTGCTCAGAGGCTCTGCGGGGACAGTCCCAGGGTGGGGTGGGGGTGGGGGGTGGGGGGTGGGGCACGGCTGTGAGTACCAGTCTCGGTGACAACACGAGGGCTAGCTTTCTCTAGTTGTGGCGAGCGGAGGCTACTCTTCATTGCAGTACATGGGCTTCTCACTACGGTGGCTTCCTTGTTGTGGAGCACGGGCTCTAGACGTGCGGGCTTCAGTAGCTGTGGCACACAGGCTCAGTAGTTGTAGCTCGTGGGCTCTAGAGAGCAGGCTCAGTAGTTGTGGCGCATGGGCTTAGTTGCTCGGCAGCATGTGGGATCTTCCCGGACCAGGGCTTAAACTTGTGTCCCCTGCATTGGCAGGTGGATTCTTAACCACTGTGCCACCAGGGAAGTCCCCATGTCTTTAGACCTCGGTTGGGAGAGGTGACTTGGGGAGCACAGCACCTGCTTCTCCAGCCCCCATCGCAGGGGCTCCATGCTGGAGGGGAGCAGTGTGTGCTCATGGCCGTGGTGGGGACGGTGCGGAGAGGCCGGGGGGACTCGGATGAGGTGCGGGAAGAGTTCGTTTCAGCTGCAGGGGGCCTGCAGGTGGGCGGAAAGGGAGGTGAGCCCTCAAACTACACGCCTGAGGTCCACGCTCTGAAAGGCTGAAGTTAACACCGCGTCTGATAGAACAAGACAGTCTCTGTCAGAGGCTCGCGTCACTCACTGACCCACTGAACAGCAAGAGAACAGCAAGACCCAGCGCCAGTACCCCTGGGGACGGCCAGTTCCAGCACGTTGGCTGGGTCCCTCCCCGTCTCTGGGCTCCACTGGGATCTTGGAGACTCTTCCAGCCCCACCGCCCTGCTCTCTTGGAAACGCTGCCAGGGCAGGCAGCAGACAGGATCTCATAACCACAAGACAGTTTATCGTGGCAAAGGCCTGGGTTGTTCAAGGCTGTGCTGGGGACGTGAGACTCTTCAAGAATCGGAGAAAGGACAGTGGATGAGAGGCTACCCCTGCTCTCATCAGAAAAGCTTCAAGTTCCTTTCATCGAGTGGAGCGGTGCCGCAGCTAAAAAAGTCTCGGAAACTCACAAGCAGAGGCGGATCGGAGACACAAAACAAGGGTCAGGGAGGCAAGCGGAGGAAACGGGTGTGAACTTGGGGGACAGTGGGTCCGGCTGGGCAGAGAGAAGGGGGAACCCCAGAGATTCAGGCAAATGGAGGGAGACCAGGCAGGAAGTGGGGCTGACGCAGCGAGAGCAGGGGCTCCTGCTGGTCAACATGGGGGGCCTGGAATCCCAGCCTAAGGGCACCTTCGGTAAATGGGAGCTTAGGAAAGTTCTCCTCGATGGGTGGGTGGGGCTGAGGACCTAACAAAGGGCTGTTCCTGCCCAGGTGACGAGGGTCTAGTGCACCGCAGGCGTGAGCTTTGCTATAGCTGGGCGGTGGCAACAAGAACAGAATGGGGGCGCGGACGGAGGCCTATTAATGTACGAGGCTTCTGATGAAATAAAATTCATATTTTAAGGCAAGACAAGCAACATTTAAATAAAATTTTTTCTCTGCTCATTTGAGCCTCCTCCCTCCCCTCCGCTGTGCACTGTGCATCTGCATTAAGCATGACCCGGACTCCCCAGTGGCAGAAATACCTGCTCAACCACAAAGATCAATTTTTCTCCTTCTGGTGCCAGCCATGTAACTCCTTAGGAGGTAACATTCCTTTCTCAGTTCTGTAAGGGGTCATGATGATCCAACCCTGGCCTTGTAGGTGCAGACGTCTTTGGTGGACTTTATGTACAAGGCCACTATATCATTTCCCTTGAAGACAGCGATTGGTACAGAATAGACTGGTCAGACGACCTGGGGAGATACTGGGCTGGAGTTCTCAGCTTAAATACTTACTGATGACCTTATTAATGTCACTAGCTATATTTCTGCCTATTTTACTAGATTATTGTTTCTTTTCTTTTTTTAAATAAATTTTATTTATTTATTTATTTATTTTTGGCTGCGTTGGCTCTTCGTTGCTGCACACAGGCTTTCTCCAGTTGTGGCAAGTGGGGGCTACTCTTCGTTGCAGTGCATGGATTTCTCACTGCAGTGGCTTCTCTTGTTGCAGAGCACGGGCTCTAGGCATGCAGGCTTCAGTAGTTGTGGCACGTGGGCTCAGTAGTTGTGGCTCATGGGCTCTAGAATGTAGGCTCAGTAGTTGTGGCACACGGGCTTGGCTGCTCTGCGGCATGTGGGATCTTCCCGGACCAGGGCTCGAACCTGTGTCCCTTGCATTGTCAGGCGGATTCTTTTTTTTTTTCTTTAATATTTGAATTTTATTTTATTTTTTTATACAGCAGGTTCTTATTAGTTATCTATTTTATACATATTAGTGTATATATGTCCATCCCAATCTCCCAACTCATCACACCATCACCACCCACCCTGCCACTTCCCCCCTTGGTATCCATACGTTTGTTCTCTACATCTATGTCTCTATTTCTGCCCTGCAAACCGGTTCATCTGTACCGTTTTTCTAGGTCCACATATATGCGTTAATATATACGATATTTGTTTTTTTCTGTCAGGCGGATTCTTAACCACTGCACCACCAGGGAAGCCCAAGATTATTGTTTCTTTCATGACCAAATGTGTGACTGAGCCTCTGATAAAAATAATGATGACTAGAAGACCTGAAACAACTGACCAAATATATAGTTCTGTAAGATCAGGAATTTTAATAGTGTAGCTCTAGATGTGGGAAGAAGCAACAACAGGGCAATAACAGACTAGTAGGACAGGCGGCCCAAAGGCCTTGGGCTACTGTTAGTTAACAGGGTCTAGTCTGGTAACAGCACATTGAAGGGCCTATCAAGGATATCCTCACCTGACCTGGGAACGAGCATTCTTAACACCATGGGACAAATCCATCATGAAATGCCTCCCAAACCTTGGTTGAAATTAAGGCTGAAAGGAAAGGGACTGTAACAGAGAGAATGTTGCCCACCACCCAGTTCTACAAGAATCAAGTCATTAACCACTGCAGTCGCTGACCTACCTGAAAGGAATTCAGGGTGAAGATCGGGATGAGGCACTTTGTGCTCTGGGAAAACTGGCAGAACTGGCCCTCAGACACTTAGATATTTTCAGGAGAAAATTTTTTATGAATTTTTATTGCCTCTTCCCATATTTAGAAAAGCACTAAAACTATTAACTAAGGTAATGTGTTCCTCAAGAATAGCAATAACCTTCTACCAAGCTGGGTGCTTGGTTGCACATATCCCTTCACCAAAATCACATATATACTGGCCTCCCCTCTTTCCTCTTTTTTAATTTTTATTTTATTTATTTATTTTTATTAAAAAATTAAAATTTTTTTTATATTGGAGTATAGTTGATTTACAATGTTGTGTTAGTTTCAGGTGTACAGCAAAGTGATTCGGCTATACATATATATATATATATATATATATTTTTTTTTTTTTTTGTCAGATTCTTTTCCCATTTAGGTTATTACAGAATATTGAGTTCCCTGTGCTATATAGTAGGCCCTTGTTGGTTATCCATTTTATGTATAGTAGCGTGTATCTGTTAATCCTAAACTCCTAAATTATCCCTCCCCGCTTTCCCTTTTGGTAACCATAAATTTGTTTTCTAAGTCTGTGAGTCTGTTTCTGTTTTGTCCATCCACATCCCCCCTTTCCTCTTTGGAACAGTCCTCAGACCTTTCTGAAAGACTGTCTCTGGGTTATAATCCTCAGGTTGGCTTGACTAAAAGTTTCCATTTCTTTCTTAGATTGACTATTGATTTTTTTTAACAACAGTTCCAATCATTCCATATCCCCACAAATACTTATTTTCCATTTTTAAAAAATTACCACAATCCTAAGAAGTAGTTCATTGTGACTTTGATTTGCAATTTGCTAGTGACTAGTGATGTTGACCATCTTTTCATGTGCTTATTGGCTATTTGTATATCTTCTTTAGATAAATGTCTATTCAAGTCTTTTCGCTCATTTTTTATTTTTAAATTTTATTCTATTTTTTTACATCTTTATCGGAGTATAATTGCTTTACAATGGTGTGTTAGTTTCTTCTGTATAACAAAGTGAATCAGCTATACATATACATATATCCCCTTATCTCCTCCCTCTTTCGTCTCCCTCCCACCCTCCCTATCCCACCCCTCTAGGTGGACACAAAGTGCCGAGCTGATCTCCCTGTGCTATGAGGCTGTTTCCCACTAGCTATCTATTTTACATTTGGTAGTGTATATATGTCAGTGCTACTCTCTTACTTCATCCCAGCTTACCTTACCCCCTCCCCATGTCCTCAAGTCCATACTCTACATCTGTGTCTTTATTCCTGTCCTGTCCCTAGGTTCATCAGAACCATTTTTTTTCTTTAGATTCCGTATATATGTGTTAGCATACGGTATTTGTTTTTCTCTTTCTGACTTAGTCTCTAGGTCCATCCACCTCACTACAAATAACTCAATTTCTTTCCTTTTTACGGCTGAGTAATATTCCGTTGTATATATATGCCACATCTTCTTTATCAATACGTCGATGGACACTTAGGTTGCTTCCATGTCCTGGCTATTGTAAATACAGCTGCAATGAACACTGTGGTACATGACTCTTTTCGAATTATGATTTTCTCAGGGTATACGCCCCGTAGTGGGATTGCTGGGTCATATGGTAGCTCTATTTTTAGTTTTTTAAGGAACCTCCATACTGTTCTCCATAGTGGCTGTATCAATTTACATTCCCACCAACAGTGCAAGAGGGTTCCCTTTCTCCACACCCTCTCCAGCATTTATTGTCTGTAGATTTTTTGATGATGACCATTCTGACCGATGTGACGTGATACCTCATTGTAGTTTTTTTTATTTTTTATTTTTGCGGTCCGCGGGCCTCTCACTGTTGTGGCCTCTCCCATTGCAGAACACAGGCTCCGGACGTGCAGGCTCAGCGGCCATGGCTCACGGGCCCAGCCACTCCACGGCATGTGGGATCTTCCCAGACCAGGGCACGAACCCATGTCCCCTGCATCGGCAGGCGGACTCTCAACCACTGCACCACCAGGGAAGCCCTGTTGGATTCTTTTTTAAAAAAATTTTATTTATTTATCTGATAAGAGTAAATATATTTACTCTTAAATATAAATAAATCTATTTATCTATTTTTTGCTGCATTCAGTCTTTGTTGCTGTGCGCAGGCTTTCTCTAGTTGTGGCGAGCAGGGGCTACTTTGTTGCAGTGCGCGGGCTTCTCATTGCGGTGGCTTCTCTTGTTGCGGAGCATGGGCTCTAGGCACACAGGCTTCAGTAGTTGTGGCACATGGGCTGAGTAGTTGTGGCTCACGGGCTCTAGAGCGCAGGCTCAGTAGTTGTGGTGCACGGGCTTAGTTGCTCCACAGCATGTGGGATCTTCCCGGACCAGGGCTCAAACCTGTGTCCCCTGCATTGGCAGGCAGATTCTTAACCACTGTGTCACCAGAGAAGTCCCTGTGCTGTTGGATTCTGTTTGCTAGTATTTTGTTGAGGATCTTTTGCCCATTTTTTAATTGGGACATCTTTTTGTGGCTGAGTTGTAAGCTCTCTCTGTTTATTCTGGATAATAGACTCTTATCAGATGCATGATTTGCAAATACTTTCTTCCATTTCTTCCATTGCCTTTTTACTTTCTTGACAATATCCTTTGATGCACAAAACTTTAGTTCTGATAAAGTCCAATTTATCTATTTTTTCTCTTGTTGATCATGTCTTTGGTGTTGCACCTAAGAATCCATGGGCAAACACAAAGTCATGCATATTTCCCATTTTCTTCTGAAGATTTTTATAGTTTTAGCTCTTAAATTTAGGTCTTTGATCCTTTGAGTTAATTTTGTATATGGTGTGAGGTAGGGGCTCCACTCCATTATTTTGCACGTGGATGTCCATTTGTTACAGAGAACAAATGGATGGTCTGAAGTTTACCCCTCATAATAAACCATTCATAATAAGTGCCTTCCTGAGTTCTATGAGCCATTGTAGCAAATTACTGACCCTGAAGAGGGACTGTGGGAGCCCCTGATTGACAGCCTGTAGGTACAGGTGGCCTGGAGCTTGAGACTGGGGTCTGAAGGGGTGGGGAGTCTGGCAGGAGTATGCACCAACCCTGGGTGTTAGCGTCAGAACACAGTTGGATTCTTGGACACCCAGTTGCTGTCCACAAAGAACTGGAGAATTGTCTGATGTAGAAAAACCAACACCTTTGGTGTCAGAAGTGGCGTGAGAGTAAAAGAGGTTTAGCTTGGATTTTTTTAATCGTTGGTTTTAATTCTGTCAGCAAAGCATAAACAAGTGACACTGTGATTTATAGTCTTTTACTTTAAAACATTTTATCAAACATGATGATCTCCCTGTAAATAGGCATAATTCCCAAAGGTATTAACAACTTTACTGAGATATAACTCACACACCATGGAACTCATTTGTTTAAAGCACGCCATTCAAGTTTTTAGTTTCTCACAGTATTGTGCAGCCATGGTTATAATATAATTTTCAACACTTTCATCACTTAAGAGGAACCTCATTGGCTGTCAATCTCCATCCAACCTTCACACTCCACCCCAAGTCTAAGCAACTACTCACCTATTTTCTATCTCTATAGATAACTATTCTGAACATCTCATCTAAGTGGAATCTACATCTTTCCCTTTGCTTAATATGTCCAAGGTTAATCATGGTATAGCATACATCAGTACTTCATTTCCTTTTGCCATCAAATTAATATTCCATTGTATGGACATACATTTTATTTATGTATTTAGCAGCTGATGGACATTTGTACTGTTTCCACTTTTTGGCTAGAATAAACAGTGCAGCTATGAACATTCATGTATAAGTTTTTAGTAGTAATTTTTATTTTAATATCTATTTTATCTGATATTAATATGGCCAATCCAGCTCTCTTCGGAGTACAGTTTGCATGGTATATCTTTCCCATCCTTTTACTTTCAATATATTGTGTCCTTGAATTTATTTATTTATTTATTGTTTGTTTGTTTCTGTTTTGTTTTTTGGCCACACCGTGTGGCTTTCGGGAACTTCTCCAACCAGGGATTGAACCTGGGCCACAGCAGTGAAAGCCTGGAATCCTAACCACTAGGCCACCAGGGAACTCCCTATTGTGTCTTTGAATTTAAAGTCTGTCTCCTGTAGACAGCATACAGTTGGATCATGTTGTTTTAAAAAATACTTGCCAATTTCTGCCTTTTTATCAGACTGTTTGATCCATTTAATACAACTATCAATAAGGTAAGATTTACTTCTGCCATTTTGTTATTTGTTTTCTTCATGTCTTACATCTTTTTTGTTTCTTTATTCTTTCATTACTGCCTTCTTTTGTGTTAAATAGGTATTTTCCAATGTGTCATTTCAATTACCTTGTTATTTCTTCTACTATTTTTAGTTATCTCCTTAGTGGTTGCCTTAGTATTACAATTAACCTCATAATTTGATTTGGATTCATACCAATATCATTTCAACAGCACACAAAACCTTTGCTCCTGTATAGCTCTGTGCCTCCTCCCTGTCATACAAATTACATCTTTATATACTTTATATGCGTATCAAAACAGATTTATAATTATTGTTCAATGTAGTTGTCTTTTAACACAGACAGGAGGAAAAAGTTATAAACAAAAATTACATTTATGGTCTTGTACATTTACCTATCTAGATACTTATATATCAGGACTCTTTATTTCTTCATGTGGGTCAAGTTCTTACTTGTGTCTTCTCATTTCCACCTGAAGGACTCTCTTTAGTATTTCCCACAAAGCAGATCTGTTAGAGACAAGTTCTCTCAGTTTTTGTTTACCTGGGAATGCCTTAATTTCCCCTTCAATATTTGAAGGATAGATTTGCTGGATACAGAATTTCTGCTTGACAGTCTTTTTTTTTTTTTTAACATCTGTATTGGAGTATAATTGCTTTACAATGTTATGTTAGTTTCTGCTGTATAACAAAGTGAATCAGCTATACGTATACATATATCCCCATATCTCCTGCCTCGTGTCTCCCTCCCACCCTTCTTGGTGGTCACAAAGCACCGAGCCGATCTCCCTGTGCTATGCAGCTGCTTCCCACTAGGCAGTCTTTTTTTCAAAGCACTCTGAATATCTCATCCCACCATGCTTTCTGATGAGAAATCAGTTGTTCATCTTATTGAGACCATTGTACAAGATTGGTTTGCTTCTCTTTTGCTGCTTTCATGATTCTTTGCCTTTTGATGGTTCAACTGTGATATGTCTGGGTGTGGATTTCTTTGAGCCTCCTGGTTATGTACACGAGTGGGTTTTATAAAAATCAAATTTGGCACGTTTTGGCCATTACTTCTTTAAATATTCTGTCTTCCCCTTTCTCTCTCTTCCGTCTGGGACTCCCATTACGTCTGTTGGCCCACTTGATGGTCCACAGATCTATGAGGCTTTGGCTTTTCCTTTTTTTTTTTTTTTTAATACTTCCTAGTTCTTTATTGCTAATGATCTATGTGGTGAGACGTTGGTCTCATACTTCAGTTTTTTAGATATGGTTTCCATTAGTTATTTAAACATATTTAAAATAGCTGATTTAGTCTTTGTTTGTTTGTTTGGCCACGCCATGTGGCATGTGGGATCTTAGTTCCCCAACCAGGGATTGAATCCATGCCCCCTGCATTGGGAGTGTGGAGTCTTAACCACTGGACCGTCAGGGAAGTCCCCTGATTTAAAGTCTTTTAAAAAGTAACTCTAATGTCTGGGCTTCCTCAGAACAGTTTCTATTGACTGCTTTTTTCCCCCTGAATATGCTTTGCTTCTTTGCATATTTTGTAATTTTTTTTCCTGAAAACTAGACATTTTAAATGCTATGATGTGACAACTCTGGAAATCAGACACTCCCTGCCTTACCTGAGCTTATTGCTGCTGTTTGTTGGTTTAGCAAATTTCTTGAACTAATTTTGTAAAGTCTGTTATTTGTCATATGTAGTCAGTTAAGTCTCTACTCAATTAGCTTAGTGGCCAGTTAATGAGCTGAAAGAGATTCCTTAAATGCCTTGAATCTCAGCCTTTACTGAGAGGCTCTGCGTGTGCTGAAACATGTCTTCAGTGCCCTGGAAGGCAGTTTCCAATTTTGCCTTGGCCTCCAGCCTACGCTTCTTCCTTGTGCATAGCCTCGAGGTCAGCCAGAGGTGAGAGCTCAGGGCCTTGTCAATTCTCTCTTGGACATGTGCACAGCCCTGTGCATGCACAAGGCCTTCTAGATTCCCCAAAATATGCTGAAGCTTTTGAAAGCCCCCCATGAACATCTCATTCCACAACCGCTTTTTAATTTTTTTGCACCCTCTGCCCACCATAAGGGCCAGCAACATCCAAATCCTTTCAGAGGGAAGCCAAGGGTAGATAGTAATTCAAGGTAATAGATGATGCACCACAGAAAATGTCCTGGTATAAAATTACTCCTTTCACATAAGCCTTGGCAATCAGACCCAAACAATCCCTGACATGGGTGACAGCATCATGTCATTTCATGGGTAGGAGCAATGGGAATGTCCATTATCCCAGATGTGATGTGAGGTTTCCCACAAATACACTGCCACTCCAGCTTCACCCTCAGCCCCGACAACCAGAAATAACTGAGGCTATAGGACCTCTCACTGGAAGGTTCTGTGACTCTAAGTAAATCCCTTAAATTACATCAAAGAACCCCAGGTCACCCAGGAAGAAAAACTTGCCCGTACATCACAGATGAAGGGTTAGACCCCAGGTACGCCAACTCTTCTGAGGCAAACGCCAGGCCACCATCTCACTCTCCTCTCCCCGACAGCAGACGCCCAGCCCAGCACCAAGTCCTAGCCACTTCACCTCTAAAATCTGAAGTCTCGCCTCTCCTGTTCATCTGCAACACCACCACCTCCAGCTGAAGCACACAGAGACTCCCAAGGTAGAGAGAAGTATTCCTTCCACCTCTGTTCACTCCTCACCTCTCTCCTTCACGTCTCTGCCCCACATCATGCTGCGTGGCTTTATTCTGATATCTGCCCGTCAACTAGCCTCTCGGCCTCCAGTCTCACAGTGGCCCATCTCAACATCACCCACTGCAAGACGGAGGATGAATCACGGGACTCTCACTTTAGAAACTGCAGCAGAATCCCCACTGCCTGCAGGACAGAGCACCCCCATCTCTCCTGCTTTGCCCGCTAGCTGCTTCTTATACTCCCTACAGGTACAGTCATAGTGGAGGACCACAACCTCCCAAAAGGAGCAACACTCTTCCAGTTCCATACCTTTTCACACATTTTCCTCTCAAAGTGAACTTTTACAGCTGGCAAAATGCAGCTTTAAGGCCCCCTCTACTGTGGGCCCTCCCTGACTTAGGGTATCATCTGACACCCCCGCAGCACTCTCTTCAAATGTCTGACTGTCGGTTAAGTACTAGAATCCTGCAGTCCCACCTTCTCTACTGGGCTATGGAAGACCGATCAATGGCCCAGATTGGCTAATAACAATCTAAGACCAAACACCCTACGGTTGTCTAATACCTGAGGACTGGATTAGGAATGAAAAAAGAAACCGTGGCAGACAGTTGCTGTTTTCATTATAAAAGGACATGGGTTAGCAACATTCCACTAAAACTCTTAAAATAGAGACCCCCAAACTTCATCCTATAAACTTATAGGTTCTAAGTAGTTCTACCAAAAATCCTCAACAATTCACTTCTTAAAACTGTGCCAGAAATAATTTATAGATTTAATATTAGTAACCTGATGGGATACAATAGCTGATGAGGCAAAGTTGCATTTAAATACTTATATGATCCGGGACTTCCCTGGTGGTGCAGTGGATAAGACTCCATGCTCCCAATGCAGGGGGCCTGGGTTCCATCCCTGGTCAGAGAACTAGATCCCATGTGCATGCTGCAACTAAGAGTTTGCATTCCACAACTAAGGAGTCCATGAGCTGCAACTAAGGAGCCCTGGAGTTGTAACTAAGGAGCCCGCCTGCTACAACTAAGACCCGGTGTAACCAAATAAGTATTAAATAAATAAATAAATACCTATATGATCCAAAGTTTGGATTTCTTTGTAACCTCTACTTCTTTCAGTCCGGGGCCTACTTCTCCTGCCTTACACCTACACCAACTTAAATATTAGGCCTTGATGGTCCGTTAGGCCAGGCCCTGAAGGCAGCCAAAGCTCACCTGGGCCGAGATGCCAAGAGGAGCAGTCCCTCTGGGTATTCACCCGTGCGGCAGTGGATGGCCCAGTGCCCCGTGAGACCGGTGTGTCCATCCAACATCTTGGTGGGCTCGGAGTCACCTCATGCTCCGGGGTAGACTGTGGTCTCTGTCACCAGGGCAATGGTGCTCGCAAAGACCCATTTCCGTAAATCCCCCTTTCCGCCATTGTCTGAGACTTCGCTTTACTCTTCGTCTCAATATTAAGGATCTGAAGCGTCTTCCCAGCTAGTTTTTAATGTGAGGGAGATTAGAGAAAGATAAATTAAAAATTAGAAAGACAAATTCTACACTCTTAATTCTGTATCTTTCTATTACTTTAAGATGTACTACTTACAGCTAATCTGATTAAGAGGAAAAAGAAAATGTCTCGAGTAGTAATTAACCACGTTAACTTCTAAATATTGACAAGAGCCTCCTAGGCATTACCTCCTTCTCAGAAGAGTGTAAAAGCGTGTCAGTATTTATACTCACGTTAGAAAATATGTTGAAGGACTTCCCTGGTGGCGCAGTGGTTAAGAATCTGCCTGCCAATCCAGGCGACACAGGTTCGATCCCTGGTCCAGGAAGATCCCACATGCCACGGTGCAACTAAGCCGGTGCACCACAACTACTGAGCCTGTGCTCTAGAGCCTGCGAGCCACAACTACTGAGCCCACGTGCCACAACTACTGAAGCCCGTGCACCTAGAACCTGTGCTCCACAATGAGAGAAGCCACTGCAACGAGAAGCCTGTGCGCTGCAACTAGAGAAAGCCCGCGCACAGCAACGAAGACGCAACACAGACTAACGTAAATAAATAAATAAATTAATTAAAAAAAATCACTTCTGTGGTGTGATGTCCAGGGTGTGGCAGTCATTTAAAAAAAGAAAAAAAGAATAAAGGAATTTTATGGCCTTTAAATTCCACCTGCATAAAGTAGTCAGACACAGAAACAAAGGCTGGGCTGCAAGTGCAACTCCAGGATAGGGCTGCCTTCCGGGGTCAAACAGCCCAGGCTCAGGGGAAACATCCTCCAGCTGGAAACCTGGTCAAGCTGTCCTCAGACTGGCTAAAAATAACTTGTTTTACATGCAGTACAAACTATCTAGCATCACAACAAAAAACAAAACAAGGACCAAACACCCCTTTGGGAATCAACCTCAGGACTGAGGTCCTGGCAGTGAAGGGGTCCCGCCACGAGGAGGCGCCATCCACTGCCCTGCGCGCCCACCTGAGCCAGGCCACCTGCTTGGCTGGCAGCAGCCTGCACCCCACGTGCCTCTAAAAATGAAGGGAAAGAGGTAACATTTGTGAAGAGAAGCACACGCAAATGCTCAGAGGACAGTGTTTCCTAATAACAGCAGGAATATCACACTTGGGCCGTGATACAAAATCACAAACTGTAGGGGCACGAAGACCCCGGTCACACATTCATGTTTTGTGTTTACAACTCTTTAAAAATATAAAAACCACCCTTAGCTTGGGGTCTAAGTCTGCTGATCCCGCAGGCAGAGTATTAATATTCCATGAAAACAGCAGCAGTGAGGGATTCTACCCGACTTCAGGCTCTTTGGGTGAAGGGTGAAAATGCATCTCTGAAAATATCCACCAGGAATCCATCAGTGGACGGTCTGAAGGGCCCAGGGTGAGCGAGTCTGCTCGGACGGCGCCAGAAGGAACTCTCAACCAGGTGGGAGCGGGCTGCAAAGCAGAGCTTTTAAACAAGAGCCCGATGGACTTCCCCGGCCGTCTAGTGGTTAGGGCTCCGTGCTTCCACAGCAGGGGACGTGGGTTCGATCCCTAGTCGGGGAACTAAGATCCCGCATGCAGCGTGGCGTTGCCGAAAACAAGAAAGAACCCTGTTCCCCCACGAGCCCTCAGCCAACATGGGCGCCCGTGATCGTCCAGGCTCAGACCCCCACCCCGACGAGTTCACACCAGCCCCCATGGAACAGCCCGGGCTTGTGAAACAGTAACAGTGTAATTCAGTTACCTGTGTAATGCTATCTTGTATTTAAAAAAATACTTTTTTAAAGACAACTTTGCTCACTTTGGTGTTGCCTCCATTTGCCAGCAACATGTACTACAGGGTCCAGGATCCTCCTGTGGCCACAGGGTTGCAGTAAGAACAGGAGAAAAGCCTTAAAATGACATCACATTGGTCCTACCGCCTCACGCTTCCTTGTGCAAAAGAAAACAGCAAAAAAAAAAAAAAAGAAAAAGAAAACAGTGCCGCACGTGGTTCCAGCTGCAGCAGCTCATGTGAACACGGAGAGAAGAGGGGCAGCCGGGCAGCTGGAGGCGGGCCACGCTGCCCTCCCGGAATGGGAGCTACTCACAGAGCCCCCGGGGACCGAGATGCAGTGAGATGGGAAGGCCACTTCAGGGCGTGATCCAAGCACAGATGACAACCAAGTCACTGTGCCTCCCCTGAGACACAAAGAGCCCCTGCCTGGCAAAAATGAGTGGCTGCTGTCTCTTCACCCATCCCAGCTTCACGCTCTCCAGTCTGCCCCCACCGCACCCCACCACCGCCGTAGGGAGGGTTCCTGAGATGCCCAATCAGAGAATCACTCCCCTCTCTGACAGCGTCCAAGCTACAGCAAACTCTGGCTTCCTTAGACCGTCCCCCAGACCACCCAACGGAAGCCCAGATCCCATCAAAGCTGCTTCTTAACACCCTCCTACCCAGGCCCACCCTCCATGGTGCTCCTGGTGGTCTCTGGCTGGAGGGACGGACAACATGCAGATGCCGTGTTCTCTCTGCCCCCATGCCCACACCCCAGGAGAGCCACATGTTAAAGGGCCCAGGAGACCAACAGGCTGGGCATCGCGAGACCCGTGGAGCACACCAAGCAGCAAACAGCACACTAGACAGGGTCTCTCGACAATACTGTAAAAACAGAAAACGCAGAGGAGCCAAAAGTATCATTAAGAGTTCAGGAAGTTTAATAACTTCAATTAAACTTAAAACAGTTTACAATGCTTACACTACATGTTCAAAAAAATAGTGACAAGAAATAGAGCTGATAACAGACAAAAGATCATTTCAAATAAAAGTTATTCAGCTATTTCTTTTTGAACAGAAAGGTCTTCACTTCCAGATGTCCCTCTACCTACTGAAATGACCAAGTAGACCCTCTTTCTGTAAAAAAAATAGAAGCAACGCAAAGCTAATATTTGGCCTTCACAGATTTTAGGTCCAGAAAGTGCTTTCACTTTTCAAAGTAAGGATAAAGGTTTCACGTAAAACACTAGCAAGCCCAGTATATACATAATCCTTTCAGTTCCTGAATCCTGGCAGTAAGGAAAGATTCTATGTCCTCAGAGTAACTAGATTTCAAGCACCTGAGACCCCAAGTCCAGGGAAGTGAAATTCTACTAATGCCCAACGGCCCCGTCATTGGCACATTTCCCAAGTGAAGCAGGATCTGGATGCACACTCCAAGCTGCCTGGACAACCTCCCTCCCCCCCATCACCCAACCTTCCCCTCTGAGGTCAAGAGTGCCTGCAGGGCGAGGCATGGCACTCCCTCCCTCACATGCATCTGGACATAGGGGTGAGGGCACCAAAGCTCAGGGCCTCTTACTGAACAGGACGCGCAAGACACAGCTTCTGCTAAAACTTCTTGAGTTTAATGCTACCGATGACACTTTGCTGTGAGTGTCTGACGCTTGTTCAATATAAAAGGTAACAAAGCAGGTGAGGTAAATGCCTTTCTGAACATCCGTCAGGAGTACCTTCCAGAGGCTGGATGCACGGTGGCTCTGTCTGCAGACTGGCCATGCAGCAGGTGCCGTGGGTCACTCATGCCAGCGTTCACCACCTGTGCCGGCTCATCCTGGGCACACGGAATCCTGCCAGGTCCCATGGTCAGTATGCTGAAGCCAGCATCAGCTGGATTAAGTCCCAGGCTTTGGAGCTAAACAGAAAAGAAGCATTTGATTAAAGTAAGTTTTTCCTCTCTGAAACAGATCAGATCTAGACCAGATAAGGGATCACAGCAAGTGACTACTGGCGGCCAATGCGAACATGCATCTCTATGCCTTTAACAGGTACAGCCAGCACAGCAGCAACAGGCTTCCAGGAGCCCGCAACCCTGAGGGGCTGAACACACGGGAACCCACAGGAGTAAGGATGACAGCAGTAGGGGGGAGCCCGGTCATGACCATGGCGAGCCGGCGGGAAGGAGGCCTTGGGGACGGGCCCAGAAACTGGCTTCCCCAAAGGAAGCAATAACAAAGACCCGCCCAAGAGCTTTTGCTTAAAGCATTCCCCTGCATGTCACAATGTCTAAATCTACTTCCTTGGGGCTTCCCTGGTGGTGCAGTGGTTAAGAATCCGCCTGCCAATGCAGGTGACACGGGTTCAAGTCCGAGTCTGGGACGATCCCACATGCGTCGGAGCAACTAAGCCTGTGCGCCACAACTACTGAGCCTGCGCTCTAGAGCCCGTGAGCCACAACTACTGAAGCCCACGCGCCTAGAGCCTGTGTTCCGCAACAAGAGAAGCCACCACAATGAGAAGCCCGTGCACCGCAAGGAAGAGTATCCGCCGCTCAACGCAACTAGAGAAAGCCCGCACGCAGCAACAAAGACCCAACGCAGCCAAAAATAATAAAATAAATAAATTAAAAAATACATATGTTAAAAAAAAATTAGTGATTTGAGTCCAGTTCCTCACGTAAGAGCTTATACACACATTCATGGCAGTGGGAGAAGTCCAGTACCTCACAAACATAAGATGGTGTCTTAACATCTGGGAACCATGGACGCAAAAATTAGCCAGAGACCATTAGAACCAGAACAAATGAAGACGGTGGTTCTAGCCGGGTGGGATCCTGCAGTCTCTGGAGACAGGCAGGGACAGCTTTAACTCCAACGACTCGAGAACCCTGAGTGCTGGGGCCCGGGATGCTAAACACAGCACAACCCCACACAGAGTACCAGATACCCCTGAGTTTTACTCCACGTGCAAAAAGAGTCCCGAGATGCGGTTTTCCATTAGTCAGTAGAAATAACCAAGGACTCTGATTCCCAGAATAATCAGTCTGGTAGGTAACCAAGCTACACATTTAAACAGCCCGTATCAGAGTTAATAAAAGTAGACAAGGGACCTCCCCAGCAGTCCAGTGGTTGGGACTCTGCCTTCCAATGCAGGGGGCACAGGTTCGATCTCTGGTCGGGGAACTTAAATCCCACATGCTGTGTGGTGCAGCCAAAAATTAAAAAAAAAAAAAAAAAGGCACTCTCACAATCCTTTCGGTTCTCTAGACCTGCGATGAAACGAACCCAAATTCGAATCTGACGCTGAGGAAAACATAAAAGCAACTGCGCATCTGAATGTCCTGTGGCTGCTCTATTGAAGGGACTGCAGCCTGGCCGGCAGGGCCGCAGTTGTGCTCACACAAGTCGCCGGTGACAACACTAGCTTCTCGTGTCAAAGAGCCAGACGCCCCACGGGGTCAACGCCTGCGCTGTCACCTCTGGGCCTTGTTCCTCCTGCGTCTGTCTCCTCCCCAGGCTCACTCACTGCCGATCCCAGGGCCCAGAACATGGATGTTATATAATTAATTGGTAGAGAGGTTACTTGTTCTAGGCAGTCAAGAAAATATGCAGTTTAAGAAAATATATTTCAAACTTATTAGCAAGCCTTTTCCTATGTTAGAGGAAGCTCTGTAAATGAGGGCCTATGAAAAAATGGTGATACTAAGGTCTTTTCTGGAACTTACCTAAATTTTAGGACTAGGTTAGTTCAGGATAGTTTAAAAGCTACATTTTTAGCGCATTACAGACTTCTCTCAAATTACACCACAGCAAGTTTTCTCTATTTTAAAACCAATGCATAAGACCCTATATTTATCCCTGTTAAATGTCATCTACTTGGATCCCAGGCTGTCAAGATCTGCTTGGATTCTAATTTTGCCCCTGAACTTCGCCATCCCAGCTCCGTGGCGCCATTCCTCAGCCAGCCCAGGGGGATGGTCACCTCCCCTGCACAGAGGGTCCAGCGGGCCTCCAGCAAGAGAGATGGCAGAAGAAAATGAACAGGCTAAAAGCAGAGAAGGAGGTGAAGCAGCAAGGGAAAGAAAAATCAGGACGAGCAGGGAGGCGAGGACACATTTCCAGGACGGGGTGACAGGGAGCCAACAACTACCATCCCAGGGGATGTTAGTAAGCAATTCTGTCAAATACATGCTGGGATCTGTATGTGATTTTTTTCCCCCTTGGCCACACCGTGCAGTATGTGGGATCTTAGTTCCCCAACCAGGGATCGAACCCATGCTCCTGGAATTGGAAGTGCAGAGTCTTGACCACTGGACCGCCAGAGAAGTCCCAGTACAATATGTGATTTCAAAAGAAATCTTCAAACCGTGTTAAGTTACAAAAGCAAAGGCCAGGAGAATATTTTTACTATAATTCTTTTGATCATTTTTTTGAAAATATAATGCTTTCCTTAACAGTTTCTTATGGGGAGAGAGACCCCCCTGGTTCCACAGTTTCCATTCATACTTTTTATTTGGGGCAATTCTTCCATGCACACATATTACTTTAAAGTCTGTTCCAAATACTTCTGCCCCAGCTACAGGACTCTGAGGAGCCTGGGGAAGCTTGGCTAAGATCACGTGGGACATGACACCTCCACTGACCCAACAAAACTCAAAGAGCACTGGGAAGCATGTGCAGTTTGGGAATCTTGAACATTTAAAATTGTTTTTCCAAAGATGCCCGACTCTAATCCATCCGATGCTCGGTCACTCACCTGCCACACACTCACTTTGTAAACAAGAAAGTCAGACGCAAATGATCAGCCCAGCGTCTACCTCCAGTATAAGGACAATCAGTCCGCCAACAGGTAAAATTTAACAGCTTACACAAGACCTTACAAAAAGCTTCATATAAACGTAGAACAACAATTCTAGGACACAGTAAGCCCACTGTTGTGCGTCTTAGAATCTGAAAAGTGGCAGAAATAGAAACACAGATGGAGAGAACAAACGTATGGACACCAAGGGGGGAAGTGCGGGGTGGGGTGGTGGTGGTGGGATGAATTGGGAGACTGGGATTGACATATATACACTGGTATGTATAAAATAGATAACTAATAAGAACCTGCTGTATAATAAATAAATAAAGAAAAGAAAAAGAAAAAGAATCTGAAAAGCGAGGCAGCAACATAAACCAAGCATGTTCTGGGCGGACATGTCCTCCCCAGAGCCCTGCCAGCACACCTGGATGCTCAACGTCTTCAGTTCAAGCTCAGACCCCACGTGAAAAAGGCTTCAAACATCAACCTCTCTAACTATGAATAATGACTAACATCTAGAAGACTGGTTCTCAGCTTCGTCTGGAGGCAACACCACAGCGCAGAAACTCGGATTTCCACCCGAGATGGTCCCGCCGGGTGCTGTGAAGTCCCAGCCGCGCCGAGAGGCGCTAATCAAGACCAGAGACTGCCGGGCTCCTGAAACTTACACGGGTTCCCTTGGCCAAGTCCACGTCTGTTAAGAGCATCACCTCTGAGCTCCAAGATCAGACCCTGAGGGACCAGTCTGTATGCCTCTGTGGGGGAGCTATGCCACGTTTCAAAACTCACACACCAGCAGCTGCTTCCTGACGCAGCCGGGAGAGAATTCCTGGAGCTCTGAACAGAAATTTTCTGCCACCGAACGGTCCAGCCAGTCCTCTTGTGAATCAAGGCATACCCAGTTCTTAGCCCTTCAGATAAACGTAGGGGTCTGGGGTCGGCGGTGCCCTCTGGGACCCTCAGGCGGCTGGGA
>NW_021703765.1:60804204-60833864 GCF_005190385.1 Monodon monoceros | reverse complement strand
GGTCTGGGGTCGGCGGTGCCCTCTGGGACCCTCAGGCGGCTGGGACGCGGCCGAAGGGCCGAGCGCGACCCATCCCCGCGCAGCTCCCGGATCTCACCTGGAGGGTCCTGAGAGAAACGCACAAGCTGGCGGACAGGGAGGCGCGGAGCGCCCACCGGAGACGCGCACGCACACTGATTGAGGTGCGCATGCGCACTGATTGGAGCGCGCATGCGCGCTGATTGGAGCGCGCATGCGCGCTGATTGGAGCACGCCGCGTCGACTCTTTCCGCGCACCCTCCGCCCGCGCTCCCTCCGCCGGCCGCCCGGAGTGGGGGCGGGGGTCTGCGAAAAGTAGTCCCGGGTGTGGCTGCCGGTCCTCTCAGTGCCCCGAGCAGGAACGAGTCTGCGCTGCCCCGCTGGTGCCCAGGGAAGGTGAAGGGGTCCCGGGTTGACCCCCGGCAGGTGTGCGCGGGAAGGTGAACGGGTCTCGGGCTGACTCCTGGCCGTGCCCAGGTCAGGTGCGCGCGGACAGACTAGGCACGGGCTGCACTCAGCAAGTTCCCCTAGTGACGGGGTTCCAGGCGGGAGAAGCCCAGTTCCGGCGCCCTTCCCTCGAGCCCTCCATGTGCAGAGAAAGGGCAGAGGGGGAAGGTCTGGACAGTTGAGTTCAGGGACATTTTTAAAATTCAGGCACAGATGGGCCAAAAACACCGCGAAAGGAGTCTCGGAATTACGTGTGATGTGTTTACATGCAAGGCGCTCCTAAACATCTTTCCTGGCTTTGCATGTAAACATTTCTGGACACTGTTGGGTCAGAACATCGGTGCGGAGAGCTGAGAGGTCGCAAAGCAGCAGGTGGGCCACCGAAGGCGCAACGGTCACCTGGGTGGCCGGTGGCTGCACATCTGTAGTGGCAGGTCCGGCACGGAAAGCACACCTGGTTCGCCCAGCGGTCATTGTTTCCCGAGGCACCTTTTGAAGGTGTTTTGCGCACAGGTGGCTCGGCTGCATACAGGATGTTCGTCAGGGAAGGGGAGGCCTGAGCTGTCTGCGTTCCCACGCTCGGGGTAACCCATCTCCTCTGCGCTCCGCCTTGCTCCCCGGTAATTTTAAGAAATGAATAGGACACCGTGAATAACACAGTGATGGTGCAATTATTTGCACAACAGTTTCACAATCTAGCAGCCAAAAATACGTTAAAGAAGAAAACAGATTATTCACTTTCAAATTAAATCTCTTTCCAGTGTTAGCCGAGACCTCTGCAGACTGCAGGTTCCACGTCTGCAGCCTCATCAGCTAACAATATGGACTCTGTGGGTAGTACTGCATTTCCCAAATCTCTATTTTGGCAGTAATGCCTATGATCCCAAGCACCCTTCACCCCGAACACTATATAAAGCCTTTAGTATTTGTAGTATTTCATTCCCTAAATCCCCACCCTTCCCCCCACCCCACCCCTCCTCCCACCCCAGGGCTTTTGGAGGTCAAAACTAAAAATGTACAACCTAGAAGAAAGGAATTTTAGGAAAATTGTAGTTAAGCAAAATGACAGGATTGTTAATAAGTCAGGACCTCGCCCAGTGTCTTTACGTGTAAAGGAACTAGAACGTCTGATTTGAAAAGGATTCTAATAACCTCACTGCTGGTAACTTGCCAGGTAATCCTGAAAAAAATCTTTAAATCCTTTGTGATGATTTCCCATCTTCACAATAGAAATGATGAGCTCCCACAACTCAATAAGATCAACAACCAAATAGAAAAATGGGCAAAAACATATGAAAAAATAATGCATAGAAAAGAAATACGACTGATTCTTAAACATGAAAAATAAGAACCTAACTTCACTCATAAGCAAAAAGCAAATTCTAGCTATCCTACAGTTATTCTTGCAGACCTTCATCCTACAAATAAAACTCTAAGGAAAATAAGCTCATGTTAAAAAATAATAATAAAATTAAAAAAAACACTCAAGGAAACAAGTCACCACAAGAAAGAACAAGGAGAACCAAGAGACAGATACTGTCACAGAGGTTGAGAAAATGAACTCATCACAGACTTTAAATTACTATATTTAATGTATTTAAAGAGCTAAATGGCAAACTTAAAAATACATGTGGGAAAGAAACTGTAAAGAATAACCAAGCAGATTTGAAAAAGAACCAAATAGACATTCTAGAAATGCAAACTGTAACAGTATAGTAAAGCCTTGGTGTAACATTCTAAGTGGGTCCAAAATATCTAATCATGTTGTTGTCAGTGAATAAAATGAGACTAGAGGAGGGAAGGTTGGGAATTTTGTCCGTCAGAATCCAGCCCGGTGACAGAAACCACACCAGCTGCTTGAACAGAGGGAACAGAATGTAAACAAGAGGTAAGGGAGAGCTGGAAGGGTAGGACCAGAACCCAGGTGGTGGTGGAGGGGCAGGTGTAGGAAGGGCCATGCCCCCAGAGCTCGGGGTGAATGGGAAGAACCTGGAAACATTGCACCTTTGAAGAAGGGTCTGCAGAGCTGGAACTCAGCCCCTGGGAGGAGGAGGTGGACGGCTGGGGCCAGAGTTTCCAATCCTAGAGGAGGGGTCCCCAGAGGCTGGGATACAGACCTCGGAGGAGGAGGTGCGTTGAGGCTGGTTCTGCAAGTCTTGGAGAAACTGCAGCCTGGCTTCAGCCTCTTGGGCGGGAAGACTGCTCTGCCTGGTGAAGAGGTGGGGCTGGGGCGATGCCTCTGGGATCAGAGCCCGCAGGCGCCCTCCAACGCCCCTAGGCGGAGGCCGACTGAACATCTGCCAGCGGTTTTCAGAGCCTCAGCCCCAGCACCACATGGCCGTTTATGGAAGGGGGAAGGAAGGGAGAGCTGAAAAACAGAAGACGATAACGGGCACAGAAATCGTGTCATATCCAAATCCAAGTTCTCGCGGGCTTTCCGATACGTGAAATTAAACCGTCCCTGGAGAACTTCCGTTTCCGGAAAGCAGCAGAGAACCAACAAGGCGGTGACTGACAACTGGGCCAACATCCGGGAAACAGAGGAAGTGAGCAAGGTTATCCGGGTATCAGGGATGCTTCTCCTGAGGGGCGTTAGCCAGTTCCAGAGCAGGGCCAAGAGGGCAGCAGCACCTTTAACACCCTCGCAGCCCTGGGAGGACAAAGTTCGGAGTCTGGGAACCACCATGGAGGTAACCTCATGTGGTATTTTGGACCCCAGGTTGTTTGGGACTCCGTTCAAATAATGTCAGTCCTTGCCAGCAGCAAATATAGGTTCTCTCAGGAGAGAGAGAGCCTCATGATAGAGTTCAAATTATTTCTACAGTTGTTCATGTGCAGTGATCAGCATTCAGTCAGGAATAAGCAGATGTCCAAGGAGAGAAGACAAATGACTGTAAACGAAGAGAAGTAACAAACAGACCTGCAGCGGGTCCAGATAACAGACTTTTTCCAAAGACTTAAAGGGCTATGCTTTATATGGTAAAAGGATGAAAGACAAGATTGAGAACCTTATCACTGACCTGCAAACTATGAAAGAAGAACCAACTGGACGTTCTACAACTGAAAAATGTAACTGAAACGGAAAATTCAATGGATAGTGTTGTTGGTAGGTTACACACAGCTGAAAAGAGAAAAGTAATGAAGGTGGAGTTAGGTCAGAAGAATATACCCAAACTGAAGCACAGAGAGAAGAGGGTAGAAAGATACATAATACAGTAAGACAGCCTGACCTTCATGGAATTGGGGTCCTAGAAGTGGAGAGAATAGGCAGAAGCAGTGTCTGAAGAGATAAAGGCTTGAAGTCTTTTTAAAATTGATGGAATACGTCAAGCTTCAGGTTCCAGAAGCCTTACAGATTTCAATCATAATTCACAAAAAACAAACCACACTTAGGCATATCATAGTAAAACTGCTGAGAACTTAAAAAAAAAATCTTAAAAGCAGCCATACTGAAAAAAAAAATCACTTTCTAAGAAGCAATAATTAAACTGAGAACTGACTTCTCAAACTATAGAAGCCAGAACACAGAAGAATCATATCTTCAAAGTGGGAAAGTAAAATAACTGCTAACCTAGATTTTATATCCAGCAAAAAATTCCTTTAGGAATGAAAGGGAAATTATGACATTTGCAGACAAATGAGATCTGAGAAAATCCATTACTGGTAGACTTTAACCAAAGGAAATACTAATGGATTTTCTTTAGACAAAAATAAAATGATTTCTAATTGGAAGGTCAGAGATGTAGGAAGAATAAAATTCAACAAGATGAGTGTGTTGGTAAATCTAAATGAAAGTCGACTGTATAACACAAAAATAACAATGCCTTCAAGGATTAAAAACATATCAGGGCTTCCCTGGTGGTGCAGTGGTTAAGAGTCCGCCTGCCGATGCAGGGGACATGGGTTCGTGCCCCGGTCCGGGAAGATCCCACATGCTGCGGAGCGGCTGGGCCTGTGAGCCATGTCCACTGAGCCTGCGCATCCGGAGCCTGTGCTCCACAACGGGAGAGGCCACGGCAGTGAGAGGCCTGCGTACAGCAAAAAAAAAAAAAAAAAAATCAGAATTAAAATATATGAAAACTATAGTGTGTAAGTTGGGGTGGAATAAATTGATTTAAGGTATTCTAATATCAAAACCCAAGCATCGTCTGAGAAAAGGGTGCACAAAGGCTAGATTTGTAGTACATTGAATTATCGATCCTACGTCTTAATCCCCTGCAGCGGTTTGTTCATCCACCCTCTTGCTGTGGCTTTGTGATGAGCTAAGGGGACCCCTTCATCCTTTGGGTCCCGGCATGGCCCTGGGACTCGCTTTGGTGGACTGAGTGTTAGCATCATGATACCAGCAAAGGTTTCAATGCCCTGCGCTGTCTGGCTTGCACTTCAGCACTTGCGCTGTGTCCGTGAGTACAAGTCCCCAGTACCCACTGCCTTTCCAGCCTGAAGTTCAGATTGGAGCACGTGGAGAAGACCTGGGCCCAATCTGAAGCCTTGGCACAAGATTAGCCAAGTTCATCCAAACCCCAACCAACCCACAAGTGAGTGAGGGAAAAAAAGTAAATGTGATTATAAGCCACAGATGTTGAGGCTGTTTTATACGTAGCATTATTGTGGTAAGGAAGTTACTACCCGGAAACAATGTACTTCCATAACAAAAAACAAATATGGGGCATTGCTTTGGGACCGGATGGTGGGTAGTAAGAAACTGTTATACAAAAAAAGAAAGAAAGAAAGAAAGAAAAACTTATACAACCCTGAGAAAATGAAGATCTGTGTGATTGACAAAATTACCTGTGGTAAATGTTATGGGTTGAATTGTGTCCACCCCAATTTCATGTGTTGAAGTCCTAACCTCTAGTATCTCAGAATGTGACTGTATTTGAAGACAGGGTCTTTAAAGAGGTGATTAAGTTAAATGAGGTCATTAGGGTGGGGTCCTGCTCCATATGAGAGGAGGAGATTAGGACACAGACACAGAGGAAGGACCATGTGAGGACACAGCGGGGAGATGGTCATCTCCAAGCCAAGGAGAGAGGCCTCAGGAGAGAGAACCCTGCTGAGACTTTGATCTTGGAGTTCTAGCCTCCAGAGCTGTGAGAAAATAAACTCATTGTTAAACCAACCGTCTGTGGTATCCCTAGTGGCAGCCCTAGTAAACTACAGTAAACCTACAGTAACTTGTAAGAAAGAAAATATATCTAATGAACATAAGGCATCACTGGGTGAGGAGAATGAGGCAAGTACTAAAACCATGAACTCTTACCTCTAGCTTCACTCTGTAAGGCATGCCCTCAGAAAGGAACAGATCCATCTGCAAGCTGAATTTAGAAGCCCTGGAGAGAGTGCAAAAGTTGCAGCATTGGAAAATGAAACTATTTCCAAATCAATCAAATGTGAGCCTCTCGGGAAGATATCCATATCCAAAACTTGGCCAGCAGGACAAGGATCGGGGTAAACGGCGACTCAAGGCATAGCTGTAACACACTTTGTTGGGGTGGCCTCTGGTAGAGCCTTTCGGTGGGATAAGAGCACTGCCGTACCTCAGTGTGGTTCTGTAGAAGCCTGCCTTGCTCAAAGTAAACTCAGAGGCATGTTGTGAAAAGAATTTGGGTTGTGGTTTTCAGCACGTGAAGTTGATTCATGACTGTGGCACAGGAATCAAGGAGGGAAACCCACCGCTGTGGTCTGAATGCCTGTGTCCCCCCAAAGTTCATCAACATGATGGCGTGGGAGGCGGGGCTTTTGGGAGGTCATGAGGTCATAAGGGTGGAGCCTGGGTGAATGGTGTTAGTGCCCTAATAAAAGAGGCCTCAGAAGGCTCCCTTACCCCTTCTACCCTGTGAGGACACAGCCAGAGTTTGGCAGTCTACAGCCCGAGAGAGAGCCTTCACCAGAACCCAACAATGCTGGCACCCTGGCTTCCAGCCTCCAGAAACGTGAGAAATAAATCTCTGTGGTTTATAAGCCACCCAGTCTGTGGGCATTTTGTTATAGCCTCCCAAACAGCCTAAGACACCCAGAAAGTTTTTGAGAGAGTGGTGTTGGCAAAAGCATCACCCAGACTCGACTAAAAGGCAATGATGCTGTTTGAGATGAAACAGATGACTGGGCGGCCCTGAGCTCTCTGCTGGCTGAGGGTACAGAGAGAGTTGACCAAACACTGCAAGGGCATGTTCCTTCATGTGTCTTCAGAAGCGGCCAAGGAGAGTGATGGAAGGGAATGTCCTCCTGGAGCAGATGAATACATTGTAGTTTGATCACACAACAGAATGCTGTAAACAATGCGAGTAAATGATCTAAAACTCTATACCATATTATGGAGGAATCACACAGAATGTTGAATAAAAGAAATCAGACCTAAAAGAGTACATATTGTAGGACGCCACACAAAATAGGCAAAACTAATTTATGTGTAAAAGGATAGGGTGGCACATGTGCTTAGTGGGTTTTGTGACTGGGAATGAGAAGAGGGGGCTTTAGGGATGTTGTTACTGTTCTGTTTCTTTTTTTTCTGAGGTACGAGGGCCTCTCACTGCCGTGGCCTCTCCCGTTGCGGAGCACAGGCTCCGGACGCGCAGGCTCAGCGGCCATGGCTCATGGGCCCAGCCGCTCCGCGGCACGTGGGATCCTCCCGGACCAGGGGACGAACCTGCGTACCCTGCATCGGCAGGCAGACTCCCAACCACTGCGCCACCAGGGAAGCCCTACTGTTCTGTTTCTTGATCTGAGTGTTGATTATATGAGTAAGTTTGGTTCGTGAATTGTCACTGAGTTATTCAGTTGTATTATTTGTGGTTTTGTAACAGATTTCCCCAAAACTAAGCACCTGAAAATAACAAGTATGGATTAACGGACAGTTCTGAGGGTCAGGAGCCTGGGATCTGTCATGAGGTTGCAGTTAAACTGCCAGCAGGGCCTGAGTCATCTGGAGGCTCAACAGGACCCTCGAATTCGCTTCCAGGTTCACTTGTGTGGGGTCTGCAGCCTGTTCCTCCATGGCTGTTGGCTGAAAGCCTGCTTCTCTGCATGGGCCCCTCCATGTAGTACCCAGTGTCCCTGCCACATGGCAGCCATCTTTCCCCAGAGCGAGTGATGAAAGGAGATGGAGATGTAGAGGAAGGAGTAAGGCTCAGTGTCTTTCATAACCGGGTGTCAGAGGGACGTGTTACTTCTGCCTTATTATATTCACAGAAAGTGAGTTACTAAGAAGGGCTGGGAGGGACTTCCCTGGTGGTCCAGTGGTAAAGAATCTACCTTCCAATGCAGGGGATGTGGGTTCAATCCATGGTCAGGGAACTAAGATCCCACATGCTGCGGGGCACCTAAGCCTGCGTGCCACAACTACTGAGCCCACGTGCCTCAATGAGAGTGCCCTTGTGCCACAAACTACAGAGCACACATGCCCTGGAGCCCGTGCACCACAACTACAGAGAGAAAACCCACTTGCCACAACTAGAGAGAAGCCTGTGTGCTGCAACGATGACCTGATGCAGCCAAAAAAATAAAATAAATAAATATTTTAAAAATATATACGTTTAAAAAAAAAAGGAAAGAAAAAGAAGGGCTGGGAAGTTGAGGTCCAGTTCTTGAAAGGAGGAGCTATATCAGTCAGCTCGGGCTGCCATAGCAAAATACCACAGACTGGGTGGGTGGCTGAAACAACAGATATTTATTTCTTACAGTTCTGGAGGCTGGAAGTCCAGGATCAAGGTTCCAGCTGACTGGGTTCTTGGTGAAAACCCTCTTCTACTGCTCACAGATGGCTGTCCTGCTATGTCCTCACATGGCAGACAGAGCAAGAGAGGGAGTGCTGTCTGGTCTCTGCTTACAAGGGCACCAAGCTCATCATGAGGACCTCACCCTCATGACCTCATCTAAATCTAATCACCTTCCAAGGGTTCCCATGGCCCAATATGGAATTGTTTCACGTGGTCATGGAGTCTGGGAAGTCCCAAGAGCTTTAGTCTGAAGATCTGATGGGGTAAGTTCCAGTCGGGTCCTAAGGCACGAGGAGACTGATGTCCCAGCTTAAGACTGTCAGGCAGAGAGAGCAAATTCTTTCTTGTTCAGTTTTTTGTTTTATTCAGGCTTTCAGTTGATAGGATGAGGCCCTCCCACACTGGGGAGGGCAATTTGCTTTGGCCCACCAATTCAAATGGTAACCCCATTTAGAAACACCCTGCAGACACACCCAAAATAATGTTTAATCAGATACCTGGGTGCCTTGTGACCCAGTCAAACTGATGCATAAAATCAACCATCACAAGTAAAAAGGAATTTGTGGACATATTTTAAAAACCACTATAACATGTTCATATGTACCTTTATATATATAAATTTAAAATTTGTTGAGCAAACTAGAAATCAATAATGGAAAGATAACAGGGACATCTCCAAACACTTGGGAAATAACATATTTCTAAATAATCAATGGGGGAAAGACAAAGTCTCAAGGGAAATTTAAAAAATATATTGAACTGAACAAAAATGAAAACATTAAAAAAATTTGTGGTTTGCAGCCAAAGCAGTGTTGACAGGAAAACTTATAGCAGTAAATACTTACATTAGAAAAGAGGGAGTGATGTCAGCAACATGGCTAAATATGACAACACTCATTTGTGTGCCCCCCCAACAATAACAATTTGGCACCCATCCATCCATGCCCAAATGATACTTTGTGGGAACTGTAGAACCCTGCATCATATACCAATGGACGCAGGAGAAGTCTTGCACAGCACTGCACCAGGTAATAGGCAAAAGACCTTGGTTCTGGCTGTGGACCCTTCAGTGGCCTGAGAACTGGCTCTAGCCCCTCTCAGCCAGGAGCCCCTGGAGAACACTGTCTTACACAATCACTCACAGATGAGAGAGTCTTCGTGGAAGTCTGGATTTCCAGCAGAGTAGCTCTAGCACAGCACTGGAGCAAAAAAAAAAAAAAAGAGTTTGGATGCATTGGAGAGGGTAAGAGGACAGCTCAACTTACCCACATCACTGCTTCCCCAAGGTGGCACAGCTTAGGGCCAAGAGAGATCTTCCCTGCCCATGATTTCTCCTGCAGGGAAAAGTGAGAGTGTAGAGTGAGTGCCTGACTTCCCCAACTGTGCAGATGCTGCCAAAGAGGCCTGTTTCTCCCCCACCGCCTCCAGAGTACTGAATCATGGCCTGTGTGACTGGGGAGCTGGGAAGAGGCTGGGGGAGCAGCAGATAGGACTCTTTGAGGGCACTGAAAGTATGTGAACTTTATTAACCATATCACAGACTCCATCAAGAAGCTGCCTATGAGCTGCTAGGTATGCCTCACCCACAAATTCTCCCAACTGGTTCATGGCACCCCCAGCACTCTGCATGCCTCATCTACACCCCTATCCTGTGGCTGGCTCCCTGTGTGTGCTCCCAATGACAATGGCAAGAGAGAGCTTTGGCAGACAACTACTGGGCATGCACAGAAAGCCAGCCCAAATCTGCAGGCCAGAGAGAGACATAAACGTGAGTTTTACTGCCACACTTGGGAAAGAAAAAGGGAGGCTATCAGCACCCAGCCTGGTGTGTCACTGGATTGAGAGAAGGTGTACAAGCTTAAGAATTCTGCCACAAGAGGGAGCAAAAAGTGTGGAGCAGATGTATCCATAGAAGGTCTGAGAAAGCCTCAGAATCACTAGCAGGGCTGATAAAAGGTATTTTTCTCCTGAAGGGAGCTAGTAAAGATTGGAAGAGGTGACTGCTACTTCAAATGCAAAGACATCAGTGCAAAAACTTCAAGAAACATGAAGAATCAAGGAAACATGACACCCCAATAGATCATAATAATCTACCAGTAACCAATCCCAAAATATGGAGATCTGAGGTTTACCCAATAAAGAATTCAAAATAGCTGTTTTAAGGAAGTTCAGTGAGCTATGAGAAAACACAAAGACAATTCAATGAAACCAGGAAAACAATACACAAACAAAATGACAAGGTAGCAAAGAGACAGAAGTCATAAAAGTGACCAAACAGAAACTCTGGAGCTGAAGAATTCAGTTATTGAAATGAAAAATGAAACAGAGAGCACCAACAGCAACATGGATCAAGCAGAAGAAACAATCTGTGGATTAGAAGACAGGAACTTTGAAAGTATCCAGTCAGAGGAGAACAAAGAAAAAAGAATGAAAAGAGTGAAGGAAGCCTACCTGATATATGGGATAGCATCAAGAGAAACAATATGTGAATTATTGGAGTCCCAGAAGGAGAAGAAAAGCATAAGGGGGTAGAAAGCTTACTTAAAGTAATAATGGCTGAGACTGTCCCAAATCTGGGGAGAGATTTAGATATGCAAGTTAACGAAGGTCATAGGTCACCAAACAAAGTGAGATATTCTCCAAAACACATTATAATAAAACTATCAAAAATCAAAGATAAAGAGAATCTTAAAAGCAGCAAGCAAAAAGAAGCTTGTAACTTACAAGGGAACCCCCATGAGGCTATCAGTGGATTTCTCAGCAGAAACCTAACAGGCCAAAAGAAAGTGGGATAATATATTCCCTGATATATTCAAGTGCTGAAAGGGGAAAAAAAGGCCAACCAAGAATTCTATATCTGGCAAAGTTGTCCTTTAGATATGATGGAAAGATGAAGATGTTGGGACTTCCCTCGTGGTGCAGTGGCTAAGGATCCACCTGCCAATGGAGGGGACACAGGTCCAAGCCCTGGTCTGGGAAGATCCCACATGCCACGGAGCAACTAAGCCCGTGTGCCACAACTACTGAGCCTGTGCTCTAGAGCCCACGAGCCACAACTACTGAGCCCACATGCCTAGAGCCTGTGCTCTGCAACAAGAGAAGCCACCACAATGAGAAGCCTGCCTGCCGCAACGAAGAGTAGCCCCCATTCACCGCAACTAGAGAAAGCCCACGCGCAGCGATTAAGACCCAACGCAGCCAAAAATAAATAAATTAAATAAATAAATTAAAAAAAAAGAAAGATAAAGATGTTCCTAGACAAACAAAAGCTGAGGGAGTTCATCACCACTAGACCTGCCTTACAAGAAATGATGAAAGGAGTTCTTCAAGCTGAAATTAAAGGATACTGATTAGCAACATGAAAACGTTTGAAACTGTACAGCACACTGGTAAAGTATACAGTCAAATTCAGAATACTCTAATACTGTAATACAGTTGTGTGTTAACCAGTTAACTCTAGTATAAATGTTAAAGAACAAGAGTATTAAAATAACTATAGTTAAAATAATTAGTTAATGAGTACACTGTCTAAAAAGAAGTAAATTGTGACATCAAAAATATTAAAGGAGGGCAGTAAAAGGGTAGTTTTGTATGTGATCAAAGTTCAGTTGTTATCAGCATCAAAATAGACTGTTATATCTGTTAAATGTTTTATGTAAGCCTCATGGTAACCACAACAGAAAAACCTATTGTAGATTCGCACAAGATAAAGAGAGGAGAATCAATGCATATCACTAAGGAAAATTATCAATTTACAAAGAAAGGCAAGAGAGGGAGAAAGGAACAAGGGAACTACAAAAAAGGCAGAAAGCAATGAATAAGATAGCATTACCTATAATTACCTAAAAATTCCTCTTACCTAGTAAGTCCTTACATATCAATAACTACTCTAAATGCAAATGGATTAGATTCTCCAATCAAAAGGCATGGAGTGGCTAGAAGGATTAAGCAAATACTAACAGATCTGCAGAGAGAAACAGACAACAATACAATAAGAGTAGGGGATTTAAATACCCTACTTTCAACAATGGCTAGAGCATTCAGATAGAAAAGCAATAAGGAAATGTTAGACATGAAATATAGTTTTAAATGGACTTAGCAGACATATACAGAACATTCCACCAAATAGGAGCAGTATACACATTCTTAAGTGCACACAGAATGTTCACCAAGATAGATCACACGACAAGTCAAAAAACAAGTCTCAGCACATTTAAGAAGACTGAAATCATACCAAGTATCTTTTCTGATCACAATGGCATAAAACTAGAAGTCAGTAGTAGGAGGAAAGTTAGAAAATTTACAAATATGTGGAAGTTAAACAACACACTCCTGAGCAACCAGTGGGTCAAGAGGGTTGCCAATTTCGTTGATCTTTCAGAAGGATTATACCTAAACATAATAAAGGCCACAAATGATAAGCTCATAGTCAACATCAAATTCAATGGTAAAAGGTTGAAAGCGTTTTCTCTAAGATCAGAAACAAGACAAGGGTGCCTACTTTCACCACTCCTATTCAACATAGTACTGGAAGTCCTAGCCAGAGTAATCAGGCAAGAAAAAGAAAGAAAAGGCTTCCAAATTGGAAAGGAATAAGTAAAATTGTCTTTGTTTGCAGATGATATGATCTTATGTATAGAGTCCTAAAGACTCCACCAAAAACTGTTAGGACTAATCAACAAATTTAGTAAAGTTGCAGGATACAAAATCAACATACAGAAATCAGTTGCATTTCTATACACTAACAATGAAATATCTGAAAAATGAAATAAAACCATCCCATTCATAATAGCATCAAAAACAATAAAGTACTTAGGAATAAATCTAGTCAAGGTGGTGAAGGATCTGTACATTGAAAACTATAAGGCTTTGATTAAAGAAACTGAGGGCACAAATAAATCGAAAGGTATTTGTGTTTATTAATCGGAATATAGATATTGTTAAAATGTCCATACTACCTAAAGCCAGCTATATACTTGAAAGTTACTAAGAGAGTAGATCATAAATGTTCTTACCACAAAAAAGAAATGGTAATTATGTAAGGTGATAGAGGTGTTAACTAACCCTGCTGTGGTAATCATTTTACAATATATATGTGTATCAAATCATCACACTATATAACTTAAACTTACAGTGTTTTATGTCAATTATATCTCAATAAAGCTGGAAAAAAAGAAGAAATTCTTAGGTCAATAATCTAAGCTCCCATCTCAGGGAAAGCAAAGTAACACTAAAAAAGCAGAAGTAAGGAAACAAGGGCATAGATCAATGAAATGGAAAGTGGAAAATAGAGAAAACCAATTAAACAAAAGTTCTGAAAGATCAATAAAATTGGCAAACCTCTTGCAAGATGCACAAAGGAAAAAAGACGCAAGCCACAAAGTACCAATATTAGAAACAAAATAGGGGATAAAATACGAGTTATCATGACAAACCCTGTAGACCTGAAAAGAATAAGAGAATAGTAGGTACAACTCCACAAAAGTAAATTTGACAACTTAGATGAAATGGGCCAATTCCTCAAAAAAATACAAACTGTAACACCAAACTAATATGAAATAATCTGAGTAGTCATAAAACGATTAAAGATGTTGGACTTGTAGTTAAAGAATTCTTGAAAAAGAGATATCTATTGCCAGATGCTTTCATGAAGAAGTTTACTAATTTTTTTAAAGAATCAACACCAATTCTATACAATCTCTTCCAGAAAACAGAAGAGGAGGGAACACTTCCAAATTTATTTTATGAAGTTAGTATTACCCTGTTATGAAAACTAGACAAGTACTACGAAACAGGATACTACAGGCATGAATATACATGTAAAAATTCTTAACAAGGTATTATCAAATGGAATTAAGTAATACATAAAAAGAACTATATACCATGACCAAGTGGGGTTTATTCCAGGCATGTAAGGCTGGTTCAGTGTTCAAATATTAATCAATGTAAGCCACCATACTAATTGGCTAAGTAAGAAAAACCACATCATCTTATCAGTTGAATTTATGCAGAAAAACATACGACAAAGTCCAACACCTATTCATGATAAAAAGTCTCACAAAGCTAGGAATAGAGGGCGATTTCCTCAATTTGATAAAGAACATCTCCAGAAACCTACAGCTAACATTGTACTTAACGGTGAAAGCCTGAATGCTTTGCCCCTAAAATGAGGAACAAGAAATCTATCCTCCTGTTGTCAGATGGCTTTTTATTCAGAGACATTGTAGAGACTCTAAAGGGCCCAGGACCGTCAGATATGCTGCTTTCAAAACAATGGCTGCTATGGTTGCCTAGCAGGCCTCGTGTGAATTCTAGGCCTCAGTAACCTGTGCATGAAAAGAACCATGATATTAAATCACTAACTGGATTTTCGAATAAAGTGACTGAAGTAAAAAAAAGCAAAAAACAAAATACAAAACACTCAACAAAATACTGGAAATTCCAGCCAGTGTAACAATGTAGAGGAAATAAAAGGAATACCAATCAGAAAGGAAGAACTAAAATTGTCCCTATTTTCAGATGACATGATTGTCTGTGTGGATAATCCCAAGGAATCCACAGAAACATCCTGGAACTGATAGTGAATTTAGTAAGGTTGCAGGATATAAGATCAATATATAAAAATCAATTATATTTCTATATACCAGCAATGAACATGTGGACACTGAAATTAAAATACAACATATTTGTAATTGCTCCAAAAAAATTCTTTGGTGTAAATCTGACAATACAGGTACAGGACTTGTATGATGAAAACTACACAGTGCTGATGAAAGAAATCAAAGATCTAAATATATGGAGAAACATACCATGTTCATAGGTTGGAAGACTAAACATAGTAAGGATATCAATTTCCTCCAAAATGGCATACAGTTTTAACACAATTACTATGAAAATCCAGGTACTTTTTAAAAGATGCACACAAGCTTATACTACAATTTACATGGAAAGCACAGGCCCTAGAATAGCTAAAATAGTTTTGAAAAGGAAAAACAAATTTGGAAAATTACCCAATGTTAAGCCTTTCCATGTAGCTATAGTAATTAAGACAATGTGATATTGACAAAGAGATGGACACATAGATCAAAGTAACAGAGTACAGAACCCAGAAAAAGACCCACACAAATACGTCCAATAGGTTTTCAAATATTAATAGACAATTATTGTATAGCAGTTTTAGGTTTACAAAAAAAAAAAAAATTGAGTAGTTACCTCAGAACCTTTAGAACTCTCCCTCTACAGAGAGTTCCCATATATCCCAATGCCCTTGTTTTTTTTTTTTTTTTTTGCCGTACACGGGCCTCTCTCACTGCTGTGGCCTCTCCCACTGTGGAGCACAGGCTCCGGACGCGCAGGCTCAGCGGCCATGGCTCACGGGCCCAGCCACTCCGCAGAATGTGGGATCTTCCCGGACCGGGGCACGAACCCATGTTCCCTGCACTGGCAGGCAGACTCTCAACCACTGTGCCACCAGGGAAGCCCGCCCTTGTTTTTTAACATCTTGCCTTAGTATGGTACTTTTGTTAAAATTTATAAACCAATATTAATACATCATCATTAAAGACTAAAGTCTATAGTTTACATTAGGGTTTACTCTTCGTGTTGTACATTCAGTGAATTTTGACAAATGCATAATGTCATGTACCCACCACTATAGTATTGTACAGAACAGTTTCACCACTGTAAAAATCCCCTGTGCTTCACTTATTCATCCATTCCCCTCTGTCCAAACCCCTTCCCCAGACACAGAATCTCTGGCAACCAGTGACATTTTTACTCTCTTTATAGTTTTGCCTTTTACGGAATGTCATTTAATTGGAATCATACAGTATGTAGCCTTTTCAAATTGGCTCAGCAATATCCATTTAAGATCTCCACATCTTTTCATGGCTGTGTAGCTCATTCTCATTTTTCTTTTTCTTTTTCTTTTTTTTTTGCAGTACGCGTGCCTCTCACTGCTGTGGCCTCTCCCATTGCGGAGCACAGGCTCCAGACGCGCAGGCTCAGCGGCCATGGCTCACGGGCCTAGCCGCTCCGCGGCATGTGGGATCCCCCGGACCGGGACACAAACCCGTGTCCCCTGCATCGGCAGGCAGACTCTCAAACACTGCGCCACCAGGGAAGCCCTCATTTCTTTTTCTTGATGAACAATATTCCAACACACAGATGTACAACAGTTTGCTCATTCACCTACTGAAGGACATCTTGGTTGTTTCAGTCTTTGGCAACTATAAATAAAGCTACTAAAACATTCATGTGTAGGTTTTTGAATGAATATAAGTTTTAAACTCATTTGGGTAAATACCTAGGAGTGCAATTGTTCAATCATATGTAAGGCTATGTTTAATCTTGTCAGAAACTACCAGAACTATCTTCCAAAATGGCTGTACCATTTTGCATTCCCACCAGCACTGAATGAGAGTTCCTATTGTTCCACATCCTCACGAGCATTTGGTGGTGTCAGATTTTTGGATTTTAGCCAATTTAATAGGTATATAGTAGTATTTCATTGTTTTTTGAATTTTAGATTCCCTATTGAAATATGATGTTGAGCATCTTTTTACATACTTATAGCCATCTGTATATCTTCTTTGGTGAGGTATCTGTACAGATCTTTGTCCATTTCTTAATTGTGTTGCTTGTCTTCCTATTGCTGAAATTTTAGAGATCTTTAAAGAGTTTGTATATATTGCATTGAAGTCCTTTATCAGATAAATAATTTGCAGATACTTTCTCTGAGACTGAGTCTTGTCTTTTCATTCTCTTAAAGCTCTCTTAGAGCAGCATTAAAAAAGTCTAGATCCTTTTTTCTTTTTTTGCATGTGGATGTCCAGTGCTTCCAGCAGCATTTGCTGAAAAGACTATTCTTTCTTCATTGAATTGCCTTTCTCAGATTACTGAAAAATTACAGGGAGTTCCCTGGTGGTCTAGTGGTTAGGACTCAGCACTTTCACTGCCGTGGCCTGGGTTCAATTCCAGGTCGGGGAACTAAGATCCTGCAAACTGTGCAGCAGAGCATGGCCAAAAAAAAAGAAAGGAAAAAATTACACCTGCATCTACTGTATCATGCAATTGTCCTCTTGGGCATTTATCTCAGAAAAACAAAGATTTATATTTATATAAAAACTTTAATAGCAGCTTTAATTGTAATAGCCAAAAACTGGAATCAGCCTGATTGATGTCCTTCAACAGGTGAATGGTTAAATAAACTATGTAGCAAAACCATGAAATAGTATTCAGTAATAGAAAGGAACGAAGTACTGATACATAAAATAATTTGAATTCATCTCCAATTATCCGGAGTGAAAAAGGCCAATACCAATAGATTACATACAGAATGATTCCTTTTATTTTACATTCCTGAAATGAAAAATTGCAGATGTAGAGAACAGATTAGTGGTTGCTATGAGTTAAGGAGATCATGGGGTGAAAGGGAAGTGGTGTGGCTGTAAAAGAGCAACATGTCTGCACTTAACAATAGACTATATGTTCTTCTCAAGTGTATATGGAACACTTCTGGCATAAGCCATAAAACAAACCTCAGTAAATCTAAAGGATAGAAACAATACAAAGTGTGTTTTGACTACAATGGAATAAAGTTACATCCATAACATAATAAAATTGGGAAATTCACAGATATGTGGAAATTAAACAGCACACTCTAGAAGACCAATGAGTCAAAGAAGAAATCAAAAGAGAAATTAGAAAATAATTTGAGATGAATTAAAACCAGAACACGACATACCAAAACTCGTAGGATCCTCCTAAGGCAGTGCTTAGAGGGAAATTTTATAGCTTTAATCACATAACGTTCCATCTTAAGACACTGGAAAAAGAGGAGTAAACTAAACCTAAAGCAAGCAGAAGAAAGAAAGTAATAAAGATTAGAGCATAAATTTATGAAATAAGGAATAGGGAAGCAATAGAGAAAATAAAGGAAACCAAAAGCTGGTTTTCTGTAAAGATCAACGAAATCGTTGAACATTTAGCTATATTGACCAAGAACACAAGAGAGAAAACTCAGATTATAAGAATCAGAAATGAAAGAGGGGACACTACTAACTTTACAGGAATAAAAAGGATTATAAAGGAATATTATGAACAATTATATGCCAATTAATTGGATAACTTAGATGAACAAATTTCTAGAAAGATGAACTATTCTAACTGATTGAAGTAGAAATAGACAGTACAAATAGACCTATAAGAAACTGAAAGATAGAATTAGTAATAAAACAACCACCTACAAAAACAGCACTAGCCCATAGGGCTTTACTGCTGAATTCTACCAAACATTAAACAAATCATTACTAATTCTTTACAAATTCTTCAATGAAACAGATGAGGAGGGGATACTTCCCAACTTATTCATTCATTTTGCAACACCCTGACACCAAAACCAGAAAAGACCTCACAAATAAACTGCGAAACTATCTTATGACTATGGACACAAAAATCCTCAAAAACACAGTGACACATAAACAAATTTTATACCATTACCAGGTGGGATTTATCTTGAACCAAGGATGGTTCAACATACAAAATAAATTAATTAGCATTAGAAGGGAACTTCTTCAATCTGATGAAGGGCATCTATAAGAAAAACAGAATTAGTATAATACTTAATGATGAGAGACTGGATGCTTCCCCCCTAAGATCAGTGACAAAACAAGGATGTCCACTCTTGCCACTTCTATTCAATGTTGTACTAGGTGGAGGGTCTGGCCAGAGCAATTAGGCAAGAAAAAGAAATAAAAGGCATCTAGGTAGGAAAAGAAGTAAAACTATATTCACAGATGTCATGACCTTATATATAGAAAATCCTAAGGATCCCAGTAAAAGTTATTGACACTAATGAATGAATTTAGCAAGGTTGCAGAATACAAGAGTAATATACAGAAATCAATTGTATTTCTATACACTTGTAGTGAACAATCTGAAAGTGAAATTTTAAAAACACTTCCATTTATAATGGCATTAAAAAGAATTACATAGAAAATTTTTATAAAAGAACTGTAAAATTTATATACCAGAAACTATAAAACATTACTGAAAGAAATTAAAGACCTAAATAAATGGTAATCTGTTTGTATTCATCAACTGGAAGATATTTTAAGATGGCCTTCCCCAAACTGATCTACAGATTCATTGTAATCCCTATCAGAATTGCAGCTTTCTTCTTTGCAGAAATTGACAAGCTGATTCTAAAATTAATATGGAAACTCAAAAGGCTCCAGAATAGCAAAAAAATATCTTGAAATAGAACAATTAAGTTGGAGGAGTCACACTTCCTGATCTCAAAACTTACTGTAAAACAACATTAATCAAGACAGTGTGATATTGGCATAAGAAAAGACATATAGATCAATGGAATAGAACTGAGTCCAGAAACACCCCGTGTGTCTATGATCAACTGATTCTCAACATGGGTGGCAAGACCATTCAATGGGGGAAAGAACAAACTTTCCATAAATGATGGGACATTGGATAGCCTCAAACAGAATAGTGAAGTTGGATTCTTACCTCACACCATATACAAGTATTTACTCAAAATGGATCAAAGTTCTGAATGTAAGAGTTTAAACTACAAAACTCTTAGTAGAGGGCTTCCCTGGTGGCACAATGGTTGAGAATCTGCCTGCTAATGCAGGGGACACAGGTTCAAGCCCTGGTCTAGGAGGATCCCACATGCCGCGGAGCAACTAGCCCGTGAGCCACAACTACTGAGCCTGCGCATCTGGAGCCTGTGCTCCGCAACAAAGGAGGCCGTGATAGTGAGAGGCCTGTGCACCGCGATGAAGAGTGGCCCCCGCTTGCCACAACTAGAGAAAGCCCTTGCACAGAAACAAAGACGTAACACAGCAAAAATAAATAAATTAATTAAGAGTTAGGACTTCAACATATTCATTAAAAAAAAAAAAAACTCTTAGTAGAAAACATAGGAGTAAATTTGCATGGTCTTGGATTTGGCAATGGTTTCTTAGATGAGACCAGAGAAGCGCAAGCAACAAAAGAAAAATAGATGGACTTCATCAAAACTGAAAACTTCTATGCTTCAAAGACACTATCAAGAAAGTAAATATACAGAATGGGAGGAAATATTTGTAAACCATATATCTGATAAGGAATTTGCATGTAGAATGTATAAAAAACTCCCACAACTCAATAATAAAGACAAATAACCCAATTTAAAAGTTAGCAAAGGATCGGAATAGACATTTCTCCAAATAAGATATTCAAATGGCCAATAAACACATTAAAAAATGCTCAACATGTTTTGTCACTAGAGAAATGCAAATCAAAACCACCCACTCAGGCGGAAGGGTAAGCTGGGACTAGGTGAGAGAGTGGCATTGACATATATACACTACCAAATGTAAAATAGTTAGCTAGTGGGAAGCAGCCCCATAGAACAGGGAGATCAGCTGGGTGCTTTGTGACCACCTAGAAGGGTGGGATAGGGAGGGTGGGAGGGAGACGCAAGAGGGAGGGGATATGGGGATATATGTATACGTACAGCTGATTCACCTTGTTATACAGCAGAAAGTAACACAACGTTGTAAAGCAATTATACTCCAATAAAGATGTTAAAAAAAAAAGAGAAAAAAAAACCCCCACCCATTCAGATGACTATAATAAAAAAAATCAGACAATAAGAATTGTTGGTGAGGGAATTCCCTGGCGGTCCAGTGATTAGGACTCTACATTTCCACTGCTGGGCACCTGCCTTTGATCCCTGGCTGGGGAGCTAAGATCCCACAAGCCGTGCGGCGTGGCCAAAAAAAAAAAAAAAGAATTGTTGGTGAGAATGTGGAGAAATCAGAATCCTCATACACTGCTGGTATGAATGTAAAATGGTGCAGTCACTTGGAAGGCAGTACAGCAATTCCTCAATTACAGTCACATTATTACCTACTAATTCTACTTCTACATATATATAACCATGAGAAATGAAAACATGTCCACACAACAACTTGTTCACAGATGTTTAGAGCAGCATTATGCATAATCACCAAAACTGGAAACAACCCACATGTCTATCAGTGGATGACTGGAGAAGCAAAATGAGGTATACCCATACAATTAAATATTATTTGACCATAAAAAGGAGTGAAGTACAGATATATGATTGAATCTTGTAAACATTACGCTATAGAAGAAGCCAGTCACAAAATACCACAGTCTATGATTCCATTTGTATGAAATACTGGAATAGGCAAGCCTATAGAGACAGAAAGTAGACTGGTGGTTGCTTAGGGATGGTAGGGATGGGGGTATGGAGCATGATAAAGGGCATGAGGTTTCTTTTTGAGGTAATGAAAATATTCTAATAGTAACTGGTGATGGTTGCACATATGTGTGACTACCCTAAAAACCACTGAATTGTACATTTTAAATAGGTGAGTTACATGTTATGAGAATTTTATCTCAGTAAAGCTGTTTTTTTTTTAAAAGGGAAACATGAGATATCCTTGTGATGAAAAATGTTAATGTATCTTTAAAAACAAAACAAAAACAAAAACCTAAGAGTGGAATACCTGGGTCCTCTGATGACTGTATGTTTAACTTTGCAAGGAACTGTCAAACTATTTAAGGTGGCTATACTATTGTGCCTTCCTGTTGGCAATACATGAAAGCTCCAGTTGCTCCACATCCTCAATACTCAGTATTTTATATATATTCTTAACTTTATGACATTCTAATAGGTATGTGCTGTTATATCACTGTGGTTTTAATTTGCATTTTCTAAATGACTGGTGACATTGAACATCTTTTTTTGTGCTTATTTTAATTGCCATCCATGTATCTGGTGAAGTGTCCTAAGGTTAAAAAAATAAGTTACAAAAGAACAAAAATTAGGGACTTCCCTGGTGGTCCAGCAATTAAGACTCCGTGTTCCCAATGCAGGGGGCCAGGGTTTGATTCCTGGTCAGGGAACTAGATCCTGCATGCCACAACTAAAAGATCCCACATGCCACAACAAAGATCCTGCACATAACAACGAAGATCCCATGAGCTGCAACTAAGATCCGGAGCAGCCAAATAAATAAATATTAAAAAATAATTATATTAAAAAAAAGAAAAATTAAATTTCACAAAAATTAAAAGCTTAAATTAACACACAAATAAAATTTAAAGATGAACTGAGAAAATATTTGCCATATATGTGAGAGAACAGGAATAATAGATTTAACATGGAAAGAGACGATGCCTTATCTTATCTCTTATCTTATGTCTTATCTTATGCTTTGCCTTATCTCCTCAGTGTACCTGCTGCAGGTATATACAACCTCCCACAGCATCAGCCTAATGTGTAAAGGGCTCTGACTCCTCTCACAGGTGATCTGGAGGCTGAAGCTGGGAGGGGCCTAAGGGGATCAGGTCAGAACTTGGAGAGAGGCAGGGAAATACAGCCCAGGAAAATACACCCAGTGCTCTGCGTGCAAACAAGTTCAGCAGGCAGAGGTAGTGGGAAGGTGTGGAGCATCAGTGGACAGGCGTAGGGAGGTCAGCAGGCATGGCATTATGGTAGGGATGAGGGCACAGTGGCACAGAGGTTGCCTGTAGGGACACAAGGGACAGCAGGAAGGGTGGGGCAAGTTTTTGGCCGTTATTTATTCAAATATTTTTTCTTATCACCACCTTCTCTCTCCTTTCCTTTGAGGACTTCAGTTACCTGTGTATTAGGCTATCTGACGTTGTCCCATGACTTACTGATGCTCTTTTCTGTTCTTTCCTCCTTTGGATTGTCTGTTTTGGAGCATTTTTATTGCTCTGCCTTCAAGTTCACTTATCTTTTCTGCAATGTCCAATCTGTCATTAATCCTATTCCACACATTTTTCATCTCCATGTTACAGGTTTTCATCTCTAGAAGCTTGATTGCAACTTCCTTGTTACGGTCTTCTATGTCTCCACTTAACTTTTTTGAACATAAGGAATAGTGTTATAATGACCGTTTTAATGTCCTTCTCTGCTAATTCTAATATCTGTGTAACTTCTGGGCCAGTTTTGACTGATCAGTAAGATTGCTTATTCTCATTTTGCATTGTGTTCCTGCTTCTTTGTATGCCTGGTGTGGATGCCAGACACTGTAAACTTTACCTGGTTGGATGCTGGGTACCTCTGTATGCTTATAAATTCTCTGGAACTTTGGTTTGCAATGTAATTAATTACTTGGAAACAATTTGATCCTTTTGGGTCTTGCTTTATTTTCTGTTAGATGGATCTGGAGCAGTGCTCTAATTATTCTCCAAAACTGAGGCAAGACTTCCTGAGTAACTCTTCTATCCCAAGCCTGTGAGTTATGAGTTTTTCTAATCCTGTTGGTAGGAAGAGACACTATTCCCAGCCCTGGGTGACAACTAGACAATTGTCACCCTAATCCTTTCAGATGGTTCTTTGCCTGGCCTCAGCCATTTCCTCATCACACAAGCACTGATCAGTATGCAGCTGAATATGCAAAGGCACTCCCTCTGCTGAGCTCCAGGGTTCTCTCTCCATGGAGCTCCCTCCTCTCTGGGATTCTGTCCTGAAAACTCTAGCTGCCTTGGTCTTCCTGGGCTCTCAGCTTCATGTCTTCAACTCAAGTATCCTGCTGGGCTCTACCTCAGCTTCCCCTCCCTTTGCTGCAGCCTGGAAACTCTCTCTCCAGGTAGGAAGCTGGGGCAGTCACAGGGCTCATCTTCTTTGCTTTCCATCTCCCAGGGATCACTGTCCTTTGTTTTCTGATATCCAGTGCCTTGAGACCATTGTTTCATGTATTTTGACTGGTTCCTTTGGTTGTTTCAGGCAGAAGGGTCAATTTGGTCCCTGTCAATCCATCTTGGCTGGAACCAGAAGTTTCCAACCAGTCTTTCTGCTGCTTGTCTCCTCTCCTGTCCAAATAGTAGTGTATAAAAACACTTGATTGTCAAAGTTTTATTCACGGGAACATGTGCTCAGTGCCATGACTTTGCCTCTGTGATCCCAGTTGGTCCTCACAACCATGCACGTTTTCTTAACCTCACCTCCCTTTGACAGCTGAAAAGTGAGGCCCACGTTTTTCGTGGTTTGGATCCCAGGCAGGCCTGTCAGTTCCGAGGCTGCGTGCATCCTGGGGCTCCAGAGTTCTCAATGCCTGTGCAGCATCTCTGGCTCATTCCTCAGCAAAAAGCTCACACTTGTAGCCTGGCTTCTGGGTGTCCATGCCCAGATGCAGTGTGTGTGCTGGCTCTGTCGGGCATGCAGGTGTGCCTGGTTCTCATGCAGCCACGTGACTTCTGAGTGAGACAGGCAATGGGATGGCCACCTGGCAGGGAGGTGCCGAGGAGGTCCAGGACCCTGGGGAGAAGGTGCTTGGCCCTCACCAGGCTTGAGGATTCTGATTCTGGCTGTCTCTTCTCCTGTGGGTCAGCATCGGGACCACTTTCTAAGAAAATCCCAGCTTCCAGATAATTCTTCAGAAAACTCAAGTCTGTATTTATGGATTTCCTTACATGATTTCCTTGGTGCCCAGCACAGTCAGAGACCCAGAGCACAGCACAGGCAGAACCAAGGACCTCTCCACCTGGCTTGGGAGAAGACAGGTGCACGGTGGCCAGCCCGCTCGCCCAGCTCAGCCTGAGATGCTGCACGACCAGGAAAGTGACTCCATGCTGTGAAATGACTTTTTGCATGAAGGGGCCGGGGGAGCAGATGACATCAAAGGCGAGGGATTCACAGTGCAGGGGAGGGAGGTGGAAGTTAGAAGGAAAAGGCAGGGGAAGTCAGGACCATTTGGTATCCAATGCGTGTTCATTTATTTTACACTTACAAAAGAAATCGCCCACCCTCTGCCCCATCCCCCCCAAAAGTCTCTTTTTACAAACATTTAAAAATTAAAACTAAATGAAGATAGACAAGTTAATTTCAGTACAATTATTTTTCAATGTAGCTGTCATAATTAGAGTTTAAATTTCCTACAAGTGACCAATGTCCAAGTGACTTATAGGGAAATCCTGATTATTGGCCAAAAGGAAAATTCCATATTACAAGTTAGCAAATTCTAGTACAAAAATAGTCCATGTGTTGGAATAGGCTTTCTTTTTACATAGGTCTCAGGTCAGTCTACTGACTGCATAATACGCTAACGTCTCAGGGTTCTCTCTTTCACAAATGGCTCATTCGTCATAGCTGGAGCAGCATGGCGCCTACAGTAGCAAGGCTAGTGTCCATCTGGGGACCGTGCTGGAGACGGCAGGCCTGGGCTGCCTCACTGGCCCCAGGGCAGTTGGGCAGAGCTCCAGCTCCGCACTGGGGTCCTGGAGGGAGGAACGAGTTGCGGGCAGAGCTGCTCCCCCTGAGGGAGAAACAGGCCCAGGACACAGGGGAAGTGTGCCCAGGGGCTGAGCCGGTACTGGTGCAGGACAGCCCACCTCCTGCCAGTGTCTCCTCATCCTGTAGCCCAGCGAGATAAGAGGCCGACCTGTGTGTCCTCAGTGGCGAGAGTGTGGCCCTGCCCTTGCTGCGGCTGGGCAGGCTACTTGTCCCTCAAGATGTCGAGCTGTTCCTGACACTCGGTGAAGAGGCGCTGGAAGCGGAGGTTCTGCCCGATGACTGGCAGCAGCTCCTTCAGCAGGTCCCTCTTCCGCAGACCCTGCGGATACAGGAGTGACAGCTGAGTGCAACTGACAGTGAGGAGAGCTAGACTGTGGGGGTTTCCCTGGCCCAACAAAGACCCTTGGGCCCATCTGCCCCATGGGCACCCCCTGGAGAAACCATAGATGGATGAGAACAATTTCTCTGTATGCTGGGAGGCCTGGGACAGCTAAAAAGCTGAGCTTGGGCACATGGGGTGGAGTGGCAGGGCCCAGGGAGGGACATAGTTCAAGGGTGGGTACCAGGTAGGTTCTGCTCTTCCGTGTCCCCTAAGTCTGCTGGCACAGTCACCGCTGGCCTCTGATTGCACTGGTTAGTGGCCAGAGTAGCCTGACCTTCCAGAGCAGAATGCAAGTAAGGCTACCAGGGCAGAGGGCCAGGCAGACGGCTATCCTGGAGGGGCCACTCCCTTATGTGGATGTGTTCCAGGGACGTGAGGTCAAGGCCAGGGGCGAGGAGGTGCCTGGGTAACAGTGACTGGCCTTGGTTTTACAGTTCTGGAGTCTCTGTCCTCAGCTCTTGCCTATGCCTCCTCCACCCTGGGTGGCACCATGTCTGCCTGGGCCCTCCTGCAACATGCACTGCCATGCAGGGTCTCCACCGCACAGACCCTTGAGGAGCATGGCTGCTGCAAAGGGAAAACCACCAACTGACAGCACTGACCACTGGAAGAGAAGCGCCAATATGTTAAAACAAGTGTGGTAACAAGATGATGAATTATAGAAAAGAACCAAGTGTAGATACCAAGTTTGAGCAACACAGTGGTTGAAGGAGATGGGATTCGCAGGAGACTGGACACTGCTGAAGACCAAGTCAGAGTGAGGTCAGATAGAGGAGCAGCCCACACTCAGCAGGGAGGCAGGCAGAGGGGAAACTGTAAGAGGAGAAACTGTACCATTGCCTACAAAGGCAGGTGAGCGCAGCAGGTAGGCCCAATATCCACATAATGGATCCCACAGGAGACAGAGAAAGAAGAGAGAAGGAAATATTTAAAGAAATAATATGGGTATATTTCACATAATTAAACAACGAATGGCCTTAGGTTGAAGGGCTCCACTGAGTGCTGATCAAGTAATATATGGGAAAACTGATAACCAGACACATTAGAATGAAATATACAGAATTTTCAGATATAAAAGACAGAAAATTTCTGAAAATTTCGAAAGTACAAGAACATATTACCTACAAAGGAAGACATACCAAGATTCACAATAAAGTGTTTTTTTTTTGGCTGTGCTGCGTGGCCAAAAAAAAAAAAAGATGGCAACTCATGACCAAGTAGGGTTTATCCTGGAAATCAAGGAGAATTTAATGTTAGAAAACTCAGAACTGGAAAATAGGAAATAAAAAGATTATTTGAGATGACTTCATTGTTTAAACCACATAGAAAATGCAAAACAATTAATGGACAAATTAATAAAAATAATAGAAATGTGTAGAAAGATGGCTGGTGATTAATATGCCAAAGTCAAATGCATATGTACAGCAGCAATGAATAATCAGAAAACATAAAACAACTTATCACTTAGAATACTCACAATTATAAAATATCTAAGAATAATTCTAAAAATGATGCGTATGGCCTATGTGCTGAAAATTAAAAAACCTTACTGGAAGGCATTAAAGAAAACCTAAATGAATGGAGAGTACTGATGGGAACAGTAGCATAGTATAGATATCAGGATGGAGGCTGCAAAAGGCAGTGGTGAGCACTGTGGCGTGTGAAAGCAGCAGGGGAACTGCAGACCCCTGGGAACCTGGGGTCAAGAGATACAGGTAGAATACAACAGAATGTCTAAGGTTGTGGGAAGAAGCAGGAGTGAAACTTTTAGGGAAATTAAAAAATTTAAAAGCAGTCTTGTATAGCATAAGTGGAAATACAGCACATGTTGAAAATGGATTAAACTCCTTAATCAAAAAATGGATAAAAGAACAGGATCCAACTATATGCTGCTTACAAGGAACTCACTTAGATCTAAAGGAGGATATACACAGGTTGAAAGTGAAAGAATCAAAAAGATATCCCATGTAAATAATAAGCAAAATAGAAAAGAGATGGCTATACTAATAACAGACAAAATAGACTTTATGTCAAAAATTGTTATAAGACACAGGACACTGCATAATGATAAAAGGGTCAATTGACCAAGAAGATGTAACAGTTATAAACATATACCCACCAAACATCAGAGTTCCTAAACACATGGTGCAAACACTATCTGAACTGAAAGGAGAAATAAGACAGTCCTACAATTTGCAGAAGACTTCGATATCCTATTTTCAATAATGGATAGAACAACCAGACAGAAGATCAATAAGAAATAGAGGACCTGAAAAGCAGTATAGACCAACTGGACCTAAAGCACACATATGCAGAACACTCCACACAACAAGAGCAGAATATACATTTTTCTCAAGTGCACGTGTAACACTCACCAGGACAGACCAAAACAAGTCTCAATAAGCTTAAAAAGACTGAATCATAAAAGTGTCTTTTCCAATCACAATGGAATGAAACTAGAAATCAACAGCAGAAGAAAAACTGGAACACACACAAATATGTGGAAATTAACACACTGTTAAACAATCAATGATTCAAAGAAGAAATTACAAGGGAAATTTTAAAATATCTAGGGACAAATGAAAATGAAAACACAACATACTGGAATGCAGCAAAAGCACTGGCTAGAGAGAAATTTATAGCTATAAGAATCTACAAAGAAAGATTCACAAATCAAATCAATAACAGAACACTGCATTTAACAAAACTAGAAAAATAAAAGCAAACTAAACCCAACAAGCAGAAGAAAATCATACATATCAGAAAATAAGTAAAATGGAGAACAGAAAAACTATAGAGAAAATAATAAAACCAAAAATGAATTCCTTGAAAAGATCATCAAAATTGACAAGCATTTAGCTACATGGACTAAGAAAAACAGAAGACTCAAATAATGAAAATCAGAAGTGAAATAGGGACATTGCAACTGATGCCACAAAAATAAAAGGAGTATAAATAAGAGAATACTATGAACAACTGTACACCAACAAATCGGATGACCTAGATAAAATGGACAACTTCCTAGAAATACACAGCTTACCAAGACTGAATCATGAAGAAATAGCAAATGTGAACAGACCTATAAGTAACAAGGAGACTGAATCAGTAATCAAAAACCTCCCAACAAAGAAAAGCCCAGGACTGACCAGATGGCTTCACTGGTGAATTTTACCAAAAATTTAAAGAAGAATGAACAACAATCCTCCACATACTCTTTCAAAAAACTGAAGAGAAGAGAACATGTTTAGATTCATTGTATGAGACCAGCATTATCCTGACATGAAAGCCAGACAAAGACACTACAAGGAAAGAAAATAGTCCAATGTCCCTTGTGAACACTGATGAGTCCTGAACAAAATACTAGTGCAGTGGTCCCCAACCTTTTTGGCACCAGGGACCGGTTTCGTGGAAGACAATTTTTCCACGGGCTGGGGGTTGGAGGTGGGAGATGGTTCAGGCGGTAGTGTGAGCAATGGTTCAGGAAGTAATGCGAGTGATGGGGGGATGGTTCAGGCGGTAATGCAAGTGATGCAGGAGATGGTTCAGGTGGTAATGCAAGTGATGGGGGGATGGTTCAGGTGGTAATGGGAGTGATGGGAGTGATGGTTCAGGAGGCAATGCAAGCAATGGTTCAGGAAGGTAATGGGAGTGATGGGGAGGATGGTTCAGGCAGTAGTGTGAGCGATGGTTCAGGCGGTAATGCAAATGATGGGGGCGATGGTTCAGGGGGTAATGCAAGCAACGGTTCAGGAGGTAATGGGAGTGATGGGGGGATGGTTCAGGTGGTAATGCAAGCAAC